>NC_007091.3:4757254-4798579 GCF_000004695.1 Dictyostelium discoideum AX4
AATAAAAATAAAAATATTATTTTTAATAGTAATAATAATAGTAATAGTAATAATTATAATAATAATTATTTACAATTTGATAATGAATCATTAAAAATGATTGGATCAATAAATGATTCAAATTTATTTAAAAAATTATTAGATTATTATAATTCATATATAGCAATCAGTTTAAATGGATTTGAATCAACTAATTTACCACAATATTTATTTGGTGGTAAATATAATGGGTCCACCACCAATAATAATAATAATAATAATAATAGTAATAATAATAATATACCGAATATCACAACAAATAATACAAATAATACAAATAATAATAATATACAAACATCAGTGTTTAATCAGAACAATAGTGAAGAAATTTTACATATAATAATAAATAATGAAGAGAATCCAGTGTTTATGGAAACAAAACCAAAGTTTGAAAAAGATAGATTAAAAATGTATATGAAAGGTGACGAATTAATTTTTGAAGGTTTATTATTGCCATCAACACCAATACCATCTTTATCATCATCATCATTGTTATTATCATCTTCAATTGAAAATTTACAATATTTTATTAATAATGGTAAAAATCATATAAATTATGAAACATTGTTTTTAAACTTTCTATTAAATTCACATAATACATTACAATTACCATTAAATTCAGTGAGATTCATATTCGAATCAATTTTAGCTAATGAAAATAATATTGAAATCTCAAAAAAGTACTTTCAAAGATATTGGATTCATATTTTTACAAAATTAATTCATCCAACAAGTTATACAGGTATTACACCATCAATTCCATTTTCAAATAATAGTAGTAGTAGTAGTAATAATAATAGTAATAATAGTAGTAGTAATAGTAGTAATGATCCATCAACTTTAATTAATAAAAGGCATGAATCAATTTTAGTTTATTTAATTTCAATTTTATTTAAAGAACAACAAGAACAACAACAAGAACAACAACAACAACAACAACAATCATCATCAGAACCATTATTATCAAATTATTTTATTAATTATTTTGATAATGATTTTTTAAAAACAATTATTGGATTATTAAAGGATACAAGGATTAGAGAAATACCATTTTCAGTTTGTTTACAACTTGATAGATTTAATTTATTATCAAGGTTAAATAATAAAGAATTGATAATGTTTATATTTGAAAAGTTTAAATTTATAAATATTCAAATATTACAATTCATTGAATCTAAGATTGATTTAGAATTAATTAAATCTAAATCTGTATCATTTGTAAATATAATTGTAAAATCATTATTAAATGATAAATCATCAATTTATAATCAATCTTCAATTGATCTATTATGGTATTTAGTTAATAATAATTATTATTTACCACCATTATTTTTACAAATTTCTTCATTTTATGGTAATTTAGAATTGGTTTTAAAATTTTTTGAAATTAAAGAATTTGAAATCAAATTAAATAATAATAATAAAGATGATTTTAATAATTTTATTAATGATAATTTAATTAAAACTTCTTTAAATATATCAGTATTATGTGGAGTTCATAAAATAAATTGTTCAAGTAAAAAAATAAATAATAATAATAATAATAATAATAATAATAATAATAATAATAATAATAATAATAATAATAATAATAATAATAATAATAATAATAATAATAATAATAATAATAATAATAATAATAATAATAATAATAATAATAATGGTTTTGATAGTTATGAATATTCAGTTTCAATTGATTTTAATAAAAAAGATTCATTTGAAACTCAATTATTTCAAGTTATGTCTGATTTTACAACTCATCAACAACAGCAACCAATTAATCAAGATTTGGATCCTTTCAATAATATTGATAATAATGGTAATAATAATTCAAATAATAATAGTTCAAATCATAATGATACAAATATTGAAATTTATACATTAAGAACTCATTTATATGATAGATTTGTAGAGAAAAGATATTTTAGTAAATCAACAATTGATACTTTTGTTTGTGATTTAAAAAAAATTAAAAAGGATAGATTTGAATATAATGAAATGTTAAATCAAAGAAAACCATATTATAATAATCATTTAAATGTTGTTTCTTATTTACTATCAAAAGGTATAACTGGTCAAACTAGTCATTTAATTGGTCATGCTTGCATTGGTGGTTCTTTAGAAATTATTGATTTATTATTATCAACAACAACATCATCATCAACAATATCAACAACATCAACAACATCAACATCATCATCATTAGATAATCAAGATGAATCAATACTACTACAACAACAACAATTATTAAATTCAGAACTTATTTTAATTAATGCAGTTAATACAAGTGCATGTCCAGTTAAAATTTCAATTAAATTAAATAATATGAAAATTTTATCATTTCTTTATCAGTGCGGTAAAATACCATTATCAAGATTTCATAAATCAAATTTACAACAACTTTTAACATATCCTTTAATATTTGGTAATTTAGAAATGATTAAATTCATTTATAATCAAATTGAAACAAATAATTCAATACAAGATTCAACAAATAAATATTATTATACTACAAAATCATCTTTTACAATGACTTCATTTCAATCATCAACTTGTCAATTACCAAATAAAAAATTTAAACAAATTTTAGATTTTAATCAAAATAATCAAAATAATCAAAATAATAATAATCAAATAAACAATAATAATAATAATAATAATAATAATAATAATAATAATAATAATAATAATAATCAAAATAATAATAATAATATTATTAAAAGACAATCAAGTGCAATTTTATTTTCATCATGTTGTTCAACAAATTTAAATAATTTAGAGATTATTAAATATTTACAATCAATTAGAAATATTGAAATTATGGATAGAGATATTATTTATTCAATATTATGTGGTGGAATAAATCAAGTTACAAAATATTTATATACAAATAGAAAACAAGAGATTTCCAAAGCATTGTTGGCAGCATGTTATGTTAAAAATTTTGAAATCGTTGATTTTATAATTGATGGTGTTAATAGGGTTGGTCAATATTTAAGTGATAATAATAATGATGATATTAAAATACTATTATCAAGTAACACAAGTGATAGTGATAATAGTATTTATTATATTGAAAAGATATTAAATTCAAAATTAAACTATCAAAACTATGGTAATTCAAATGGTCAATTATTCGCTGGTGAAATATTTTCAATACCTTTTATCAATGGAAATTTAAAAACTGGTGAACTCTTTCTAAGATCTTCCTTAATCGATTGGTCAATTAATAGTTTAAATGATTCACAATTTTTAATACCAATTTTATATTTTGGAAGAAAAGAATTGGTTGGTGATAAATTTTTATTTAGAAATAATTGTTTAAAACCACCTACTATTACCAATGGCAATGGTAATGGTATAATTGACAATTTTACAGTTTCATCTTATTCTTCAATTCAAGATCCAATTACAATTAATCAATTATTTTCAATGATTGGTTGTTTAGATTTAACAAGAGTGATTGTTAATTTTAGATCATCAAATGAAATTTCAATTTTACTTTATCATTTATTTTCAATGGGTAGTTTTAAAATTGATATCTCTTTAGGAATTTTAGAAATTCTAATCTTTCAATCAGATTTATTCACATTGGAATTACTTTATCAAATGATACCTGGTTTTAGAAAATATTTCACTTGGTCACTCTTTAAATATTCAATAAAATTTCAAAATTTACCAATCATTTCATTTATCTTTGAAAAGGTTTATCATCAAATTTTATCTGATCAAAATGTATTCAATGGTTTAATGGATTTAGTTGATGATTATTTTGATTCAAATTTAAAATTAATTAAATTATTTAAACAATTTAAATTATTTTTAAAAAATAATAAAAAATAATAAAAAATAATTGTAAATTATATATAATTACATGTAATTATATGTGTATATATAATATATAATTTTTTTTTTTTTTTAATAAAAAGGTATTTGTAATGGTACTATTTAGTAATTTTATTTAAATTTTTTTTTTTTTTTTTTTTTTTTTTTTCAGATATTTTTGATGGTTTTTAATAATTAATCAAAAAATTGATTAATAACAAGTTGGTGTATATTTACAACAACCTACACCTTTACATTCAAATAAACGAATTGTTTCATTTTCAAGGTATGTACAACTCTTACCTGTTTTTTCACAATCAAGATCACGACATACTAAACAACCTTCTTCTAAATCATATGGTGGTGGATCAGCTGGTAATGGAGTTGGGGTTGGTCTTGGTGGGACAGTGGTTGGTGATGGAGTTGGAGTTGTAGTTGGAGTTGGGGTAACGGTTGGAGTAACGGTTGGTGTAACAGTTGGGGTAACAGTTGGAGTAACAGTTGGGGTAACAGTTGGAGTTACAGATGGAGTTGGAGTACAAATGTATGTTGGAATACATACACCATTTTCACAATATGAAAAAATGCATGGATCAGTGCTTGTACAATTAATAGGGTTTATTAAACAAGGTGGGTTCCCTCTTGGATTACATTCCCTTGGGAAGCATAAATCATTTGTAATACAAGTATCTACAGCATTACATGCATCACAATTATCAAACTTATCATAATAACAACCTATAGCTGGATCACAATGATCAGTGGTACATGGATCATTATCATTACAATTTTTTGGAATTGCAAGACAACCAAAACCTATTTCACAACTTTTAAAAAAAAAAACAAATTAATTAATTAATTTTACTTTTTTTTTTCCAAATAATTTAAAAAACTATTATTGAAAATAATTAAAAATATATTTTGAATAAATACATACGATTCTACTAAACATTTGTCATTAGTAGTGTTACATATCTTATCAACAAATTCACATTGGTAATTATTATCTGGACCACATGCTTGTATTAAACATGGGTTAATAGGACTTTCGGAACATTGGTTAACCATACAACACTAAATTTTTAAAAATTAAATTTTGATTAATAAAAACTGCTTTATTTAAAAAAAATAAAAAATAAACTTACAGTATCATTATGACCATCACAACTGTATATATAATAAAAAAACCAATGTATTAAAAGATCTGATCAACTATTTTATTAATAATTTTATTATTATTATGTGGGGGAAAAAAATACTTACACTCCACAAGCATCATAGGCTGAACATGTGAAATTTAAATTGGTAATAATATTTAAAGTTGATTGTGATGTATGTCTTTCACAATAAAAGAAATCCCATGGATAACTTTGGCCAACTGTCAAACCTAAATCATCCATATTAACAGTTCTTGATGCTGCTGTATGAATACCACCAATATCAATTCTTAAAACATCATCAAAGAATACCCATACATCATCATCTCCTGAAAATGTAAAATATTCACCACCATGATATGTAAAACTAAAATATAGCAAATTATTAATAAAAAATTATTAATAAAAAATTATTAAATTATTATTATTTTAAAACTTACCTATAATGAATTTTCATACAAAAATGGAAATTATGACCCAAATAATGTGGTTCATTTGGATAAACTGTTGAATTATCGAAACCATTACCATCAATTGGAAAGAATGAATTGCTTTGGTAGGCATATGTGCTATCACCAACCCTTGTTAAAGTGAGATCATATGGAATTGGGACGTTAACTTTTTAAATAATAATAATAATGAAATTAAAATTAACAATTTGTTTTTTAAAATTTAGTAAAAAAAAATATTAATTATTATATATACATACCACCTGGAACACTATGGAACCAAGAATAAAATGTCGATTGGTTGTGAACTACGATTCTACCATTTTCAGTTACTGGAGAATCACCACAGCAATAAACTGGTGTACCATCAGCACCCAAGTCTGGTTGAACAATACCTTCAACTACACCATTATAATAAGTTTCAATTTCGAAATCAGCTATAATTTATTTAAATAATTTAAAAATTAAAATATTTTTTAATTTCATTATTTTTTTTTTTTTTTTTTTTTTTTTTTTAATAAAAAAAAAATATAATAAAAATAATTTTAAAATTATATATATATGACTTACGATTTCTCTTTTTTTTTTTTTTTTTTTTTTTTTTATATTAATAAATATATTAAAAAATAAAAAAATTTGAATTAGTATTGAATATTTCTATTTTTTTTTTTTTTTAAAATAAAAAAAATAATCTAAAAAATACTTACAATAGGAGATTCATCATAAATTGTTGCTGAAAGAACAATAGAGTCTGGTTGACCTTGTGAGAAACCCTCTTTAAATGTAAAAAATTTAATAGTTTATATGTTAATATATTTTTTATTTTTTATTATATAATAATTTTATTAAGTTTAATTTTATTTTATTTACCCTTATATAAATTACTTAATAAAAGTATTAACAACAAATATGAATATTTCATATTGTTTTTTTTTTTTGTTTTTTTATAATAATTAATAATATTATTAATTGTTCTTTTTTTTTTTTTTTTTTTTTTATAATTAAAAATCAATTTATTTCTTTTTTTAATAATGTTTTCCAATTTTTAAAAAATGTTTTCCAATTTTTAAATATTCATATAATGTTACTATAAATATATAAATAATATTGATTTTTATTGTGTTTTATTTATTAAATGTTCATATGAAACAAATAAATTATTATTTTTTTTTTTTTGTTTTTTTTTTTTTTATTTGTTTGTTTTTTTTTTTTTTTTTTGTTTTTATTAAATATCTTTTTATATATAATTATTTCTCATTTCAATAAAAAATCATACCCCCACTTTTGTTTTACAAATTATAACTATAAAAATTAATATTTAACATCCACTACAAAAAAAAAAAGTAAATAAAAGGGGTTTCATATGGACTGTCACTGCTTTCAAAAATTTAAATTAATTTGTAAAAAATAATAATTTATAATAAACTTATTTTTTTATTGTAATTGTTTTTTAAAAAAAAATAAAAAATAAAAAATAAAAAATAAAAATAATAATAAAATAATAAAGTAAAGTTAATTGGAGAAAAAAAAAAATATATATTAATAAAATTGAAAAATATAGTAAAATTAAAATTATTATGAAAATAATTAGAGCTTTAGTTTAATTATAACTTTATGATTTATTTATTCTCACATTAACATATTTTATTATATTTATTTTTTTTTTTTATTTTTAATTTTTTTTTTTTTGGTTTTTTTTTTTTTTTTTTAAAATTTCATTTTTTTTATTTTTTTTTTTATTTTTTTTATTTTTTTATTTTTTTTTTTTTTTTTTTTTGATCTTCTCAATATTAATATTATAAATATCATAATAAACAACAATGATTGGAAGATTAAATTTAATTACCAAATCAAATTTATTTAAAAATGTATTAAAAACTATTATTTTAATATATATGAATTTTTAAAAAAGATTAAAAACCTTCATATTAATATTTTTTTCCTTTTTTTTTCACAAAAAAAAATAAAATAAAATAAAATAAAATAAAATAAAATTTTATATAAACAAAAATTTTAAATGAAAATGAATCATTAATATTTTAAATGGAAATAAAACAAAAATTATTAAAAAAATAAAAAAAAATTAAAAAAAAAAAAAAAATTAAAATTTTTAGGTTAATAATTTAAATAATAAAAATTATTATTCAACTTGTTTAGTTATAGCAGAACATGATAATAATCAATTATTAAATTCAACATTGAATACAATTACAGCAGCATCAAAATTAGGAGTCACAAATATATCAGTATTAGTAGCAGGTTCAAAATGTGGACCAGTTGCAGACTCAGTATCAAAAGTTAGTGGTGTAACCAACGTAGTTTGCGTTGACCATCCAACATTAGAACACTCATTAGCAGAGACAATCACCCCAATCATTGTTAAATTACAATCATCATCGTCAAAAGAGGGTGACGAAATTACACACATCTTCACACCAGCATCCAATTTTGGTAAAAACTTCTTACCAAGAGTCGCAGCATTATTAAACGTTTCACAAATTAGCGAGATTACAAAAGTAAAAGACGCTGAAACTTTCCAAAGACCAATCTACGCTGGCAATGCAATCGCCACCGTTAAATCAACTGATAAATGTAAAGTTGGTACTGTTCGTACAACAGCTTTCGATAAAGCCCCAACAAGCGGTGGTTCGGCAAAGGTCGTCTCTGCCAACGATTGGGCTGTACCATTAATTGAGAAAGCAATCTCTGAAACAAACATTAAATGGGAATCTTCTGAAGTTAAAAAATCTGAACGTCCAGAATTAACAAGTGCTCGTGTTGTAGTATCTGGTGGTAGAGGTATGAAAAATGGTGAAAACTTTAAAATGTTAGAAGAATTAGCTGATACTTTAGGTGGTGCAGGTAAGAATTGCCTTTTATTTATCAACTCAAATCCAATTATAATTTCCTTACAAACTTTTTTTTTTTTTTTTTTTATTATTACTATAAAATTTAGTTGGTGCATCAAGAGCAGCTGTTGATTCAGGTTTTGTTTCAAATGATTTACAAGTTGGTCAAACTGGTAAGATTGTAGCACCAGAATTATATATTGCTGTTGGTATTAGTGGTGCTATTCAACATTTAGCTGGTATGAAAGATAGTAAAGTAATTGTTGCTATCAATAAAGATCCAGAAGCACCAATCTTTCAAGTTGCTGATGTTGGTTTAGTTGGTGATTTATTCAATGAAGTTCCAAAATTAACCGAATCAATTAAAAAATCAAAATAAATTATAAAAAATAAAATAAAATAAAATAAAATAATTATTAAATAATTATTAAATAATAATAATAATATTGGATTTTGGCTCAGCTCTTCATTTAATTCAAGAATTATTTTTTAAGATGAAAAAAAAAAAAAAAAAAAAATCTGTTTAAAAAATCTAACCCATAAATTTTTTTTTTTTTATTTTAAAATTTTTTTTTTTTTTTTTTTTTATTTTAAAATTTTTTTTTTTTTATTTTTTTTATAAAAAAAGTTTTATTTATTTTTAATTTTATTTTATTTTTTTATTTTTTTTTTTTAAAAAATTGAGAAAAAATAGCGTACAAAAAGAAAAAATTTTTTTTTTTAATTTCTTTTTTTTTTTTCACCACCACTTTAAAAAGGCACAAAAACAAATAAAATTTAAATTAAAATAAAACATAAAAATAAAATTTAAACAATAGTGTAATTAATTAAAATATCGCTATTGTTGTTGATTTCTTTTCTATTTTAAAATATCGTGTTCTAAATTTATAATTTTTTTGTTGTATTTATAAGAACACTTTTTTTTTTCTTTTTTTAAAAAGCAAAACCAAAAAACAAAAAAAAAAAAAAAAAAAAAAAAAAAAAAAAACTATCTATTTTAGTGTTCATTATTTATATATTTAATTGTGTGTGTTTTTTTAATAACAGTTTTTATAAATAAATAAAATTTTTAAAAATAAAAAAAAAAAAAAATAAATAAAATATAATCATATTTTTTTTTTTTCTTTTCTAAAAACTTTATAAAAACAATTTGTGTGTCATTTTTTTTTTCTTTATTTTTATATATACATATTAATATTTATTTGAAAAAACAAATTTAAAATAAAAAAAAAATTTATAATCCAATTTAATTTCAACCTATTTATGTAAAGATTAAATTTAATATTATTATTATTATTATTATTATTATTTTTAGAAAAAGAATATTAAATAATTAATAAATACTTTTTTTTTTTTTTTTTTAAATTGTTAATATAATTAAATTATGAATTAGTTAAGAAGTTTTTTTTTTTTTTTTTTTCCAAACCCCGAACCGAATCAATCCAATTTTTTTTTTAATAATTAATAATAATAATTAATAAAATGTTATCAGCTGCTCCTAAACCAACTCCACAAAATAAAAAACAATCATTTTATAATAAATTATGGTGTATGGTTTGTAGAATTCAAGATCCAGATATTATTGAAGATTATGCAAAAGGAGATTTAATTTGTAGAGGATGTGGTGTTGTTGTTGGTGATCGTATTGTAGATGAACATTCCGAATGGAGAACCTTTTCCAATAGTGAAAGTACAGGAGCCGATCCAAATCGTGTTGGTGGTCCAATTAATCCTTTACTTCGTGATTCAGCATTGTCTACAACAGTTGGTAAGGGTTCAAAAGATTCAGGTACATTAACTCGTCTTCAAAATAAGAGTGCTTTGGGTACTGGTGATCGTAATTTGTTAGCAGCTTTCAAAGAGATTGGTCGTATGGCCGATCATATGAACCTTCCACAAACAGTTCAAGATCGTGCCAATGAATTGTTTAGATTTATGGATGATAAGAAATCCACCAAAGGTAGATCTGTCGATGGTATGGTCGCCGCCGCTTTATATATAGCCTGTCGTCAAGAGCATCTCTCACGTACCTTTAAGGAGATTGCTGCGTTGACCAATGTTCCAAAGAAAGAGATTAGCAGATGTTATAAAATTATGAAAGAAACCTTTGCTAGTGTATTGAATCTTCAAACCATCTCCTCTGAAGATTTCACAAGTCGTTTCTGTTCAACTCTCAAATTACCAAATGACGTAAAGAAAGGCGCTGAACACGTCAGTAAAATGGCCATGGATATGGGTATTGTTGCAGGTAAATCACCAATCTCTGTAACTGCTGCCTCAATCTATATGGTCTCTCAATTATCACCCGAGAAGAGAACTCAAAAACAAATCGCTGATGTTAGTGGTGTATCTGAGGTAACCATTAGAAATGCTTACAAAGATCTTTACGCTAAAAGAGATCAATTAATTCCTTCCGACTCTCCTTATTTCAGTCAAGTTCAATATTTACCAACAAATTAAAAAAAAAAAAATAATCAAAAAAAAAAAATGAACATGAAAAAGAAAAAAAAGGATATACAAATAATATGTTTTGTTCACTCAAAATAAATAATTAATAATAATAATATAAAAGTTTTTTTTTTTTTTTTTAAAACAATAATTTTTTTTTCTATACAAAATTTAAAATAAAACAAATATACATTTACATGCTTTCTTTTTTTTTAAAAAAAAAAAAAAAAAAATCTAAACGATTATGTTTTTTTTGTAATTGATAGTTTATTTTTATTATTGGAAATTGGGATTATTATTATATTTCATGATTCAAGTGGTTCAATATCATCATATAATATTTTAACATAAATGTTTATTGTTAATTTATCATCATCACTTAACCAACCATTCTTTTTATTAATTAATTTTGAAGCTAAAAATTTAGACCAACCTTTTCTCTCAATTTCTTCAAAAACTAAAATAATTTATATCAGTTATTTTTTTAAATAAAAATAATTTAAATAATTAATATTAAAAATAATATTTACCTTCTAGACCTTTTCTTGTAATGGATTTTGATTTATCCAAAAGATTAACCAATTCAAGAGTGAATTCTAATTTGTTAGGGTCTTCGTTATTATTATGTAAAAATAAAGAGAGGTGATCTTTTCCAGTTAGACTGCCATTTGGATAGATAGATATTACAAATTCACGAGACACAATATCGAATGATGGAGAATATATGTATTCAGGGTGCGGGGTATTCTCAACAAGATTTGAATAGTTTGAAATGATCCATTTATTCGTATATCCTTGAGAAGTTAATTTCCATGAATTAATAAAATCATTTTTATTAAAATAATTATCATCGATTTCAGTAATTAATGATGAAAGTTCATCATTCTTTCTTTGAAGTTCACTACAAGTAATCTTTGATTTTTCAATTTCTTTGAGAAGTAATTCTTGAATTTTCATTGATTGATCTAATGTTGATGATAGTTTATCAATTAATTTGCCCATAAATAATTGATGATTTACATTCTCTAAATGACGCTGTAACTCTGATCTCTTCATTTCAACTTTGCAACCATATTCATAATATTTACATTGTATTGTAGAATTATTACAATCATTCTCAATATGTGATTTTATTTGATCTCTTTCAAAAAAATTTAAACAACCTTGTGGACAACCTATTACAAATTTTGGGCACTCATCATAATGATTTTCTAATTGCACTTGAATGATACCATCACAAGCACAATATTCACATTTAACTAATTTGAAACCACATTGATTTTCATGTTCTTTCAATGAATTTAATCTTAAAACTCTATCACATCCGATATGTGAACATTTTACAAATTTAAATTTACAATTTTGTATATGTCTATCTAATTGATCTACATTTATTATTTCTTTACAACCATTCTCTTCATCTTTAATTAATTTTCTTTTTTCATTTTCTTCGTCTTTATTTTCTTCATTTTCATTTTCATTTTCTTCATCCTCATCTTTATCTTCATCATCTTCTCCATTTTCTTCATCTTCATTTTCATCTTCATCATCTTCATTTTCTTCATCTTCATTTTCTTCATCTTCATTTTCTTGATTGGCACCATCAATAAAATAATCCAAGTGGAATGAATAAATACAATTACATTCTTTTTTAGAAAAATTTTGTTCAATTACTAAACATCTTGATAAATTTTTAAATGATTTTACTTTACATCTACAAATCATACATTCTTGTTTAATTTCTAATGATTTCTCCCAACATTCTTGGCATGCATAATGACCAGAACTACATTGATAAATTGATTTTTTATAAATTAATTCAAAACAAATTGGACATGTATATTTATTTTTCTTTTGTAATGATTCTTTATTTAATAAAACATCATTGATTGTAAATTTTGAATATATTGACATTCCGTTATAAAATAAAATATAAAATTAAAAAAAAAAAATAATAAAATAAAAAAACAAATAAAATTGAAAATTAAAAAAATATTTAATTAATAATATTAATAATAAAAAAAAAAAAAAAAAAAAGGTGTGTTAAAAAATAATTTTTTTTTTTTTTTTAAAAAATAATACTAAAAATAGCTCCAAAAATAAAAAAAAAAAATTAAAATTTTAAGCGAACAAAAAAAAGTTATTTTAAGTAGTATCTTTATTTCATTAATTTTTTTTATTTTTATTATTTTTTCAAAATAAATATAAAAAAAATAAATAAATAAATAAATAAAAAAAAAAAAAAAAAAAAAAAAAAAAAAAAAAAAAAAAAAAAAAAAAAAAAAAAAAAAAAAAAAAAAAAAATTAATTGTTAATTTATTATCAATACTGAACCAACCACTCTTTTTATCATGAATTTCATTAATGCCACATTTATTTTCATGTTCTTCTAATGAATTTAATCTTAAACTATTTCACATCCAATATGTAAACATTTTACAAATTTAAATTTACAATTTTGTATATGTGTATCTAATTGATCTACATTTATTATTTCTTTACAACCATTCTCTTTATATTTAATTAATTTTCTTTTTTCATTTTCTTTATTCTCTTCATTTTTTTCATCTTCATTTTCTTCTTGATTTGAACCATCAATACAATAATCCAAGTAGAATGAGTACATACAAAAACATTGTTTTTTACCAAAATCTTGTTCCATTACTAAACATCTTGATAAATCTTTAAATGATTTTACTTCTGATTTACAAATCATACATTCTTGTTTATTTTTTAAAGACATTCTTTACATGCATAATGACCAGATCTGCAATGATAAAAAAAAATATTCAAAACACTTTGGACATGTATATTTTTTTTTCTTTTGAATTAATTCTTGATTAAATAAAACTTGATTGATTGTAAATTTTGAATTAGCTGGCATTCGTTATAAAATAAATATATATATTAAAAAAATAAAAATTTAATAAAAATTAAAAAAATTATAAAATATAAAAAATTCCAAGTTAACTTAAAAATTTTATTGAAAAATATTTGAGGATTCTATAGGGGGTTATTATTATTATTATTTAATTTTTTAATAAAAATTTTAATTGTTAATTTATTATCAGTACTCAACCAACCAAACTTTTTATCTTGGAATTCACCAAAGCCGACAGACCTGTGGAGGGTTCTGTTTGGTCCTTTAAATTTGATTGATTTCGACCTATCCAAATAATTAACTATGGTAAAAATATATTTTAAATTAACCGATGGTTTTGTTTTAAATCCAATACAAGTTGGAGAAATTGAAAATGCACCTTTGGAAAAAAAAAAGTTGAAATTCTTCATTTTCAAAGTTAAATGGTTGAGAAAAAATTTTACCATTTGGTATGTTTGAAAAAATCCATTTGTTTTTGTATGTAGGAGAATAAGTGCTATCCATTTTAGTGATAAATGAAGAAAGATTATTATTTTTTATTTGAAGTTCATCAATCTTTTTAACTAGCTCATCTTGGGTTTTATTTGATTCATATAATGTTGATAATTTTGAAGATAGTTTTTCAATTAACAGACCTATGAAAAATTGATGATTTACATTCTCTTAATGGTTTAGTAACTCTGATCTTTCCATATAAACTTTACAACCATATTCATAGTATTTACATGGTATTATTGAATAATTACAATCATACTCTGAATGATTTTATTTGATCTCTTTCAACCATAATTGAACAACCTTGTGGACAGTCAATTGGAAATTTTGGGTATATATCATGATGATTCTCTAATTCCATTTGAATGATATCATCACAAGCACAATACTCACATTTAACTAATTTGTAATCACATTTATTTTCATGTTCTTCTAATGAATTTAATCTTAAAACTATATCACATCCATCATGTGAACATTTTTCAAATTTAAATATACAATTTTCTATATGTATATCTAATTGATCTACATTTATTATTTCTCTACAACCATTCTCTTCATCTTTTACAAATATTCTTTTTTCATTTTCTTCATTTTCATATTCTTGATTGGCATCAATAAAATAATCAAAGTATGAGTAAATACAACAACATTCTTTTTTAGCAAAATTTTTTCAATTACTAAACATCTTGATAAATCTTTAAATGAATTCACTTCCGATCTACAAATCATACATTCTTGTTTTGTTTCTAATGATTTCTCCCAACATTCTCTACATGCATAATGACCAGATCTACATTGATAAACTGATTTTTTATAAAAATATTCAAAACAAATTGGACATGAATATTTATTTTTCTTTTGTAATGATTCTTGATTTAATAAAACATTATTGATTGTAAATTTTGAATTTATTGACATTCTTTGTTATAAAATTATATATATATATTAAAATATATATATTAAAAAAAAAAATATAAAATAATAAAAAAAATTAAAAAATAAATAAAATTGAAAAAAATAATAATAATAAAAAAAAAAGTGAGTGTGTTAATTTTTTACAAATAAATTTGCTATTATTTTTTTATTTAAAAAAAAAAAAAAAAAAGCTATTTTTATCACCAAAAAGAAAAAAAAAATTAAAATTTTAAGCGGTGGAAAAAAATAAAAAAAGTTATTTTTAGTTGTATCTTTTATTTCACAATAAAAAATAATTAAAAAAAAAAACTAATAATTAATAAAATAAATAATTGGAAAAAAAAAAAAAAAAAAAAAAAAAAAAAAAAAAAAAAAATTAAAATTAAGTTCTAGTAACATTTAAATCAAATTTTTTAATAATCTAAAAATGTTTATAAAAGATAGAATGATTAAAAATTTATTTGGTATTTTAAAATTTTTTTTTTTTTTTTTTTTTTTTTCATTGTAAATGTTATTAGAATTTTATTTAATGATTGTTAATAATATCATTTAAAATCATTGATTCATTAATTTCCCAATCTTGATGATTATATGAACCAATTGAAGTTAATAATTCTTTTGTGCTATTTGACATTTTTAACAAACTATTAATTGTAAAAGTTGTTAATAATAAATTTTGATTTTTGTGAATGTGGAATGTTGAATATCTTTTTGATGATTTTCCATTTGATTTTGAAACTAATTCAATCCATTCATCGAAATCTATTTCTTTACATTTAAAATTGTTTTCCAATACCCTATAAAATGATTTCATTTCCATTGAATTACCATTAAAATTATAAATTGAGATTGGTTTTGATTTATTTTGATTCCAACTGTTTTCATTGAATATTAAATCAATTGTTGTTTTAGCTATGGTTGTGACTGGAGTTGAGAAAATCGATTTATGAATATTTGGATAATAACCAATCTCTTTTGAAGCTTTGATTAAAAGTGATATAAAATCATTTGAATGACCTATACCTGTTATTGGATTTGAGAATATATCTATAATTAAAATAGCAATGAAAAATGGTTATTAGAATATTATATACTAAATTTAATCGATTGAAATGTTAACAATAATAATAATATGCTACATACCAGGTGGTCTAATAATGATTGATGGTATACCTCTTGATTCAGCTGCATTTGTTATAAGTTTCTCTGAAATAACTTTAGATTGAATATATCCAATTGGTGTAGAATTAAAACTTGGAACTGAATTTGTTTCTTCAAAATCCTCTTCATCTTTAAAAGGATGATTAATGAATACTGCAAGTGATGAAAAATGAACTATTAATTTTTGTGAGCTATTATTTGAAACTGATAATTTTATAATTTGATTAACACTGTTAACATTTACAGTTTTACTTTCTTCATAGTTTGATTTTAAATTTATATCTGCTGCTGAATTAATAATAATATCACATTCATTTGAAAGTTTTAAATAATCTTGTTCAGTTAAACCAAATTTGTCTTTTGAGATATCACCAATAATTGGAATGATTTTAATTAATTGATCTTCATTTATTTGATTATTATTATTGTTACTATTATCACTGTTTGAATTACTACTATTTAATTTATCATTTGATATGTTACCTGTATGATTGATTATTTTTGTTTTTCTTTTTGGAGATTCTTTATTCATATCTATTAATTGATGTTTCTTTAAATTATTAATAATTACATCGATTGGATTTGTTAGTTTTGAATTATTTCTTATTAAACAATAAATTTTTGATATATTATTCACTTTAATTAATTCAATTAATAAATATGCACCTAAGAATCCTGTTGAACCTGTTAAGAATATTGATTGACAATTATTATTATTATTATTATTATTATTATTATTATTATTATTATTATTATTATTATTATTATTATTATTATTATTATTATTATTTAAAATATTTTTAATTGAATATGGTCTTGAAATGATCGATTCATTTAATTTAGTTTCATTTTTAATAAACTCATCAAGTGATTGTTGTTCTTTTTTAATGTTATCATGATGATTGCTATTATTATTATTATTATTATTATTATTTTTATTTTTATTATGGGCAGATTTAATAATTTCAATTGATTGATTGATTTTATTATTTTGTAATTGTTGAATTGTGATAATATTATGACCTAATTGATTATCGACAAAATTCTTTAATTGTACAATTACTAAACTATCCATACCATATTGTGAGAGTTGTAAATCTTCATTGATTTTGGATTCATCAATTGATAATATTTCACTGATTTTATTTAAAATTGTTGAACGAATAATTTCATTATTATTATCATCACCAGAGAAAGATTTGATTTGATTTGATTTTTTAACAATATTAATTTCAAAATCAAATTTTGAATGATGTTGATTTGTTAAAGTTGATGGTAAAACTTCAAAATTGAAATCTGATAAACAATAGTTTGGATATTGATGTTGATTTTGAATGAATAGATCTAATGAACTAATAACGAGTTGAGGTGAGAATAGATTTGAAAGAGTACTCTTTAACATTGTTTCAATTGCATTATTACGTGATACGAAACCAGTTGATGATATGGCACCTAAATTAATGGCTAAAGATGGTAATCCAATTGAATGTCTATACTTTGATAATGAATCGATAACATTACATGCACTAACATAACAACATTGTTTATCTGATCCAAATATTGAAACTACTGATGATGCCATTATGAATTGTTTGATATTCCATGAACGATTAATCGATTGATTGTGAAGATTAATTGCTCCAATTGTTTTAGCACCATGTGTAATATTTAAACGATTCATATCTACTTTTTGAACATCACAAATATCATTCATAAATGCAAAATGAATGATTGAATCAATATTTGTAATATTTTCATTTAACTCTAATTGATTCAATACTTGATTGACTTTAGTTGAATCTTCAATATCGATTTGATTGAAATGGAATTTAATAATATTATCTTTTTTAAATTTAGTTTGATTGATTAATAATTCTAATTCCCATTTTAATTTTGATTTTGAAAGTATTATAATATTTTCAATTGAATGGTTTGAATATTTAACCAAATATTTTAATATTTCTAAAACAATACCAGTTTGACCAGTGAGTAAAATATTTTTACCAATATTTAATTTTGAAATATCATATGAATGTTTCATGATTTGATTGTTATTATTTTGATAAATATTATAAATTCTATTGAATTCATCTTGATTATGATTAACAATGATTTTACCAATATGTTTTCTTTGATTTATATATTCAATTGCATCTTTAAATTGATTATTTGAATATTCAATGATTGGTACGCTTGGCTCTAATTTATTTGAATTTATCATTTTAATAATTTTCTTTATATAGCTTTTGATTAATTTACCAGGGAAATCTATGACCTCTACGTTAAAGTAACCCACATTAAATTTGTAATGATTATTTGTCATATAATCATTTGGTGTGAGATGAGTAATACTTAAATCAACGATACGCCCTGATAAATTTAAACATTGGAAATTTGAATCCATAAACTCTGATGATAATGTATTTAATATTAAATCTACACCTTGTTGTTGATGCTGTTCAACTTCACCTAATTCTATTAATTTGTTCTTTATATCTTTGACATAATTTTTATTACGAGATGAATAAATAGCTGTAATTAATGATCCATATTTCTTTATTAAGTATTCTTCTTTATCTTTTGAACCTACAGTTAAAAATATATAACCTTGATGTTGTTTACTTTTTAATAAATCCAAAGATGATATACCAATACCACCTGCTGCTGAATGAATTAAAATTGATTCATTTGATTTTAAATTACCAATATTATAGATACTATGTAATGATGTAATATATACAGATGGAATTGAGGCTGAAACTGAATAACTATAGTTTAATGGTTTATAATAAATATAATTATAATCTACAATAATATGTGAACTATTTGTTTTTGAGCCGACACCACAAACTTGATCACCAACTTTAAAGTCCTTTACATTACAACCTAATCTTGTAATTATACCACTAAAGTCATTACCAATTTTTGGATTATCAATACCAATACCATTTTCAATTTCATACTCTTTACCATATTTGATATCTATATCCGTACCAATCATACCGATATACATTAAATAATCTTTATAATTTATACTAGTTGCTTTAATTTCTATCTCTACTTCATTTGAATTTAATTCATCTTTTTTACTATATAATTGATATTCTAAATTTGAATTTAATTGAATAAATAAATTATCTTTATTGGTTTCAAATGATTTAGATTGAAGTTTTGATTTAATATTATTTGATCTTCTACAATATCTTTCATAGTATACTTTATTATTAATAATTGTAAATTCTTTTTGAATATTATTATTTGAATCAATTAAATAATTGATTAATGATAATAATTGTTGATTATTTTCAATTGAAATATTATCATAATTTAATATATATAAATCTAATTGTGGGAATTCAACGAAATAACGAGCAGCACCAACAATTGATGATGATAAATAATTATCAGTTGTTGAATTTAATGATAATAGTAAATGTTTGAAACTATTTGATAATTCTAATTTTAATATTAATTGATTAATTTGAATGTATTCAAATGTAATTTCTTTAAAATTTGAAGTATTCATTATTGATTCAATTGATTTTAAAAATATTATTAATGTTTTATTACCACAATTATCTTTATTCTGATTATTTGTAATCCATGATTGAAATTCATTATAATTATTAATATTAATGATTTTATGTTTTAATTCTTGATTTAATCTTATTAAATTTTGAATACTACTGCTGCTGTAACTATTTCTATTATTATAATAATTATTACTATTATTATTATTATCATTATTATTATTACTACTAAATAAAATAATATTATTGAAAGAATTTAATTGATCCAATGATATTGATTGTTCTGAAATGATTTCATTAATTGTTGGTTTTCTAGTTTGGATTAAAAATAGTAATTTATCATTACCATATAAAACTGTATCTCTATAAGTACATTGATTTAAAAGGCTAATCCATTTCTCTTGTTCCATACAACATCTATCAGGTCTTAATTCGATATCACTATCAGAGGATGGCCACCATTGTGAAAAACAACCAAAAATTGAATCAATAAAAAATGATTTGTATGGTGGTTCTACAAATAAAAGTTGACCATTTGGTGCTAATATATTATGAATTTCATTTAATGTTGGTTTGAGTTTCTTAACGACATGCATAACATTTGACATTACAACGAAATCATAATAGGATGCTTTAAGATCTTGATCTAATAATGGTTTCTCTAAATCTAATACACGATAGATAATATTTAAACTATTGTGATTTGTAAATGATGAGAACTTTTCTTTAATTTCAGCGAAAAATGATGCAGATATATCACTCCATGTAAATTCAATATCAATGATTGATGTTGAATTGTTTTCATTTAATAATTTACAAATCTTTTCTAAAATTAATAAACTAAGACTACCAGTACCACCACCTGCTTCTAATATACGAAATACAATTGGTTCATTTAAAATTGGTTTTAGAGTTTCAACTATAATTTCACCTAATAAATTATTCAATGGTTGAACTATTTTTGAATTCTTATAATGGTAGTCTAGATAACCACTTTCAAATAATGATTGTGGTGTATCTGTAATGGAATCATCATCTTTTAATGGAAATAATTGTTTTGCCATTATTTTAGTTGTTCTAATATAAAAATTTTCATAATTATAACAATTATTATCATTATCATTATCATTATTATTATTATTATTATTATTATTATTATTATTATTATTATTATTATTATTATTATTATTATTATTATTATTATTATTATTATTATTATTATTATTATTAAATAAAATGGTTTTATTGAAAGAATTACTGTACATAATGTTTTGGTAATTTTTTAAATTTTCAAAAATGAATTTAAAAAGATTTTCATTTCTTGAACTATTATAATATAATTGTTTGAATTGATCATATTCTAATGTTTCTAATGATTCTAAATTGATACTTGGACATCTATTATTAATGTGTTTATAAAATAATGACAATAATAACCCAATTGAAATAAATTGATTTTCTTCATTTTTAAAACTAAATTCATCTACTCTATATAAATGTTTGAATTGTTCAGGATTTTTAATTACTGAATCTTTTGATTGAAGATATGGTGTATAAATTTTATTTGAAGGTGGTTCACAAATTATTGTGCTATCAGGATTGGAGGCAACTATAGTGCAAACTACATTTCCAATATCAATTAATAATGTACCATTTGGAAGTATGATTTTAATTGATCCTGAATATGTTTTAGAATTGATTCTTGCTTTATTTTCAGAGTAAACATATAATTCGTTAATTGTATCATTATTGCTATTGGTGCTATTATTATTAAATGATGGAGTATTTGAAGAGTAAAATTTGAAACCTTCAATTCTATCAAGTACGACTGGTTGTGTAACTACACCTAATACTCCATGTAAACAAGTATCTAAAATTGCTGTATTAAATAATGTATTCATATTGCTATTGTTTATTAAATGATTATATTCTTTTTGATTATAAATTTCATTTAATGATACTATTGCTAATGAACAATTATTACCGATATAACATTGTTTTACGCCTTGAAATAAACCTTTGTATGTTAAATTTGTTTTAATTCTAACAGTTTCATATAGATCCTGTTTTGATATGCATGTAAAATTACATTTATCTTTTAATGCTCGAATATTAATTGGTTCATTATTTTCAATATTATGTTTGGATAAACTGAAATTACCAAGAGATGTTAATATCCATTGATTTGTTTTTTGATCTTTGTAATGACTTTTAATATTGAATTCATTCTTTGATAGTGGTGCAATTGTAGTTTGTAAACATTGTCTATTACCTTCTGTCAATATTAATGGTGATTTAAATTCTAATGAGCTAATTGTAATATCTTGATTTGGATAAATTGATAATAAATTGTGAACATATCCCATTCCTGGATAATAAAATTTATCACTAACTTGATGACCTTTTAACCATTGGAATGGTGATTTCTTGATATCGATGAATGTTTGATATGATGGATATGGTGAATCTGTATTATTA
Source organism: Dictyostelium discoideum AX4 (assembly GCF_000004695.1). NCBI lineage: Eukaryota > Evosea > Eumycetozoa > Dictyosteliales > Dictyosteliaceae > Dictyostelium > Dictyostelium discoideum. Next base: position 4,779,485 of record NC_007091.3, read on the forward strand.
CCAAGACTATGAATGGATGGACCTTCATTTTTAATCTTTTCTTGGAACCAAGAAATTTTAAAGTATTCTTTGTCATCCCATTGGTAAAGTGGTAAATTATTAAATTGGTTTGTATAGTTATTATTGTTATCGATTAATTGTGATTTGAAATTAATGTTTAAATTATTATTGACATATAATAAAGAGATTGTCTTTAAGAATTCATTATAATCATTCTTCTTTTTATTTAATGGTGAATATATTGTAATGTTTTTACCACTATTAAAGTAACTTGATTGGGTTGATTTCATTTGATTCAAGTAAAATTGTAATGTTGGATGTGGTGAAACTTCAATGAATGTAATTTCATTACCCATATCATTTGATTCGAAATATTTGTAAAGATTTGTAATTGTTTGTGTGAAACGAACTGGTTGACGAATATTATCAAATACATAATCTGCATCGAATGGTGAGGTTTCATCATTGAATAAATTGGTTGTGACTGTTGAAAATATTGCTATTGATGATTGCTTCGATGAAATATTTAAAGAGCATACTTCATCTTTAATCATTTGTTGGCTTGATGTATGAAATGATGATAATGATCCTAACATTGCACAAAAGATATCATTTGTTTTGAAATCTTTGGTTATTTCATTTAACAAGTCTTCTTTACCTGCGATAACGATTGATGTTGGTGAATTGTAACATGCAATTTCTAATGATTCATATTTGGTTGTAGATTGATAGCTATTAATGAATTCATCTGAACTAATATTAACTGATAACATTTTACCTGTACCTGAGGTTCTATTTTGAGCTACTGATCTATGGTAAGTCAAGTAACATAATGTTTGAAAATCAATCATACCTGAACAATATGCTGATGAGATTTCACCAAGAGAATGACCAATGATAATATCTGCTGAAACACCCCGATGTTTATATAATTCATAGAGTGATACTTGAATGATAACAGTTGCAGGTTGTGCTAAAATTGATTGATGAATTGATATTAAATCTTTATCATCAATTGATCTTAATTTATCTAAAACAGAGTAACCATAATATTTGAATAACTCTTTATCGAATCTATTGACAGATTCTCTAAATATTGGCTCATTGTCATATAATGATAATGCCATTTTATTATATTGTGAACCTTGACCACATAATACCATTACTATGATTGGAGATTTCTTTTTTTCAACTGTAATATTTGAAATTAAATTATCACTATTTTCTAATTTAATTTGATTATTTTCATCTTGAAATTCATTCCAATCACTTGCGATTATAACTGATTTTTGAATTAATGATGTTGATTTGAATTTAATTTGATTATATACAAATTCTTCGAAACTTGTTGTTGTTGATGATGAAGATGACCTCGAATTTAAATGTTTAATTATTGATAATTTATAATTATCTAATGATGTTGATGAATTACTTGAGAGTGGTATTAAATATTTCTTTTTTTCATTAAATTTATTATCAATTTCCATTTTTTGATAATCATTACTTTTACTATAACCAAATTGATAACCACTAAATTCAGATAGTATTAAACAAACATTTGAACCTAAATCAATTGAACATTATTAAAATATTAATTTTTTATTTTATAATAATAAAATTTAAATGGATAAAAAGTATTTAATGATATATATATATATTTACCAGTTATACCGAAATTATTAATTAACATGACAGTTGGTTTATTTTCATTAAATTTAATTGGTTCAGTTACAACTTTTAATCCCCATTCTTTAAAATTTATTAATGGATTTGGTTCTTTGAAATTAATATTTTGAAGAAATAGTTTGTTTTTAAACATTAAACAACATTTAATTAATGATGCAACTCCTGAACATGCTGTTATTATTTATTTTATTTATAATATTAGTAATTAATGATTGTTTATATTTAATTAAATTTAATTAATTAACTTACCTTCAGTATGTCCAATATTTGATTTAAATGACCCAACTAAAACTTGTTTATTATTATTTGTTGTTGATGCTTTATTATTGAAAGCTCTTGATATACCTTCTAATTCTATTGGATCACCAGTTGGGGTACCAGTACCATGAGTTTCACAATAATCAATATCTGATTCATTGATTTGACCATTGGTTGATTTGATTGCTAATTTGATATTTTCAAACTGAGATAGTTTTGATGGTGAATAAAAGTTTAATTTATCAAAGTTACCATCGATATTTGAACTTGATCCTTTGATTACACAATAGATATTGTTTGAATCTTTGATTGCGTCTTTTAACTTCTTTAATACAACGATACCAACACCTTCTGAACGAACAAAACCATCAGCATCCGATGAAAATGTATGACATTTTCCTGTTGGACTTAACATATCTAATTGTGTGAATGATTTTGAAATGTATGGATCTATAAAATAAAATTTTTTATTTGATATTTAATATATAATTTTTTTACTTTTTTTTTTTTTTTTAATTAATCACATACTTAATATAAAATTAACACCACCAACAATTGAAACATTTGATTTATTTGATTTAATTGAATTATATCCACAATTAATTGCATTTGATGAACTTGAACAAGCTGTATCAATTGTTAAATTTTCACCTCTATTTTTTTTAAAAAAAAAAGGGAAATGACAATTAACATATAATTATAGTTTTGTGATAAAAGTAAAGATAAATCAAAACTTACCTAAAATCAAATGAAAAACCAATTCTATTTGCAATGGAATGAGTTGTTGAACCAAAAATATTATTTTGAGTTTCGAATGGTGATTTTTGAAGATCATTATAATCAATAGTACTACTACCGATAAATGTACTTGTATTAGTCCCACGTAAACTAATTGGATCAATACCACTATCTTCTAATGCTTCCCATACACCTGTTTGTTGATTTTATTTTAAAAACATTATTAATAAATAAATAAATAAATAAATAAATAAATAAATAAATAAATAAATAAATAAATAAATAAATACATTTTAATAATAATCTTTGTTGAGGATCGATTGAACTGACATTATCATAACTTGGATTAATGGCAAAGAAGATTGGATCGAATTGTTTCCATTCATCAAGTGGAAGTAAACCAGCAAACTTTGAAACGACTTCACCATTTAAGTAATAATTATCAGACCATCTTTCAGATGTTGTAACGATTCCATCCAATCCATTCAATAATTCATTAAATAATTGATTTGGTTTCGAAATAGATTCTTTTAAATTACCACTTGGAAATCTTAAACCAATACCGATCACTGCAACATCATCATCATTTTTATCAATATTTTCTGTCATTTTTTTTATTTATTTTTAAAATTAATATGAAACTTTTTATTGATAATTTTTAAGTTTTTGTTTAAAATTAAAATTAAAACAAACAGCGGGTGGAAAAAATAATTAAATAAAAAATTAATATATAAAAAAAAAAATAATTAAATAAAAAATTAATATATAAAAAAAAAAAAAAAAACTGAATTGGGGGTTCTATTTTTGTTAAACTTTTAATCTAACAAAACTCAAAAATATTGGTTAGAAAAAGCAAAACAAATTTAATTATTATTATCTTTGTCTTTGGTTATTATTTTTTATTTTATTTTACTATGTTAATGGAAAAAGGGTTATTTTGTGTTTGTCAATTTGCAAAAAAAAAAAAATGTTTTGGTGTGTGTTTTTTTTACCCCCTTAAATATGACCAAAATTAATAAAATTTAATTTATTTTTATTGTACACCCAAATTCCACAAATACAATTTAATATTTACCTATACATCATGTTAATAAAACTTGGTGTGAGACCTTTTCTGGAAAAAAATTCAAATTTTTACGGAAAATGGAAAATGGAATATTTTCTAGAAAAATTTAAAAATAATGGAAAATAATGGAAAATTAAATTATATAAAAAAGGGTATAGTTTAAATAAAAAAAAAAATAAAGTTTTAATTTTATTTAATTTGAAAAATTATTTTTTCGAAATAACTTAATTTATTCCGGGATAACTCGATCTTTTTTAAAATATGCTGAGTTAATTATAATTAATTCAATTATCCACTGATAGATCCAATACTAAAAAATAGAAAATATTAGAATTTTTAAATTTTATTAATTCGGGGTTATTTTTTTTTTTAAAAAATAATTGTACCATGCCAAAATTACCATATTAATTTCAGCAGCCATATTAATTTTGGCATGGGACTTATGTCTGCCAAAATTACCGTATTAATTTCAGCCTAAAATAGTTGGTCTGTGCATGCCAAAATTAATATGGCTGCTGAAATTAATATGGTAATTCTAGCAGACATAAGTCCCATGCCAAAAATAATTATAATAATTATTAGAAAATAGGATATTTTATAAAAAAATAAGATTTTTTATTAAAAATGTAACCTTTATTATTTTTTAAATACAATATATTAAAAAAAAAGATAAATAATAATAAAAAAAAAATAATACAATATATTAAAAATTGTACCATTATATAATTTTTAACATATTTTATTAAAATATAATAAATACTAAAAAATGAGATAATATATAAGAAGGTTATAAATTTTATTAATTATGGTTTAAGTAATCCCTAAAAAATAAGATAAAAAATAATAAATTTTATAAAAAAAAAAAAAAATATATAAAATTTCTTTTTATTTTTTCATTTTTTTTTCATCTTTTTTTTTTTCCAAAGTAAGTAAATTTTCATTATTGTTTGAATAAAATCAGTAAACTAATTATTAAATTAGAATAAATAAAATTGATGAAACAACTTAAAAAAAAAAAAAAAATAATAAAAAAAAAAAAATAAAAAAAATTTAGAAAAATAATTTGGCTTTTTTGGCACAACAATGTCCAATAAATTTAGTTAGTAAAAATTCAGACAGATTAATATTGCCATTATGTAAAGGTATGATATCAAATAATAATTAAATCAAAATAGCTTTAATACTAATTATTTCTTTTTTTTAAAAAATTAAATAGATGTCTATTTAATTTTTTCAAGACCAGAGAAATCCAATGTAGCCTCATCTGAATGCATTGCGAATACCCATTGTATCCTGTAATACCAATTAATTCCAATGTGGCTTCATCTGTTGCAAATCGATTTTCATTTATTAAATCTTATAATAATCTATTAAAATTTCTTTTTTTTTAACATATTTTAAAATTATTAATTAATTTAATAAATTTTATTATTAGTATTATTTTTTGATAATATTAAAATAATAATACTAATAATAAAATTTATTAAAAATTAATAATATTTTTTGATTAATTTTTATAATAAATAAGGAATAGATTATATAAAAAAAATAAAAATTCTTATATTTTAATATTTTTTATTTAAATATTTATTGTACACCCATTATTTTTTATCATTTTATTATAGTTTTTAATAATATTATTAAATTATAGTTTTATGTTTTAAAAATGAGAAATTACAATAGTAAAATTTCCCACAATATGGTAAATCAATAAATTTTTTATAATTTAATGACAAATTAATATTCAATTTTATTTAAATAATATTAAATTTTATCTTTTGGTAGGCTTGAAAAAACCCATTTGTTTTTTTATGTGGGCGAATAAGTACTATCCATTTTAGTGATAAATGATGATAGATTATCATTTTTTATTTGAAGTTCATCAATCTTTTTAACTAGCTCATCTTGGGTTTTATTTGATTCAGATAATGTTGATAATTTTATCATGATGATTCTCTAATTCCATTTGAATGATATCATCACAAGCACAATATTCACATTTAACTAATTTGTAATCACATTTATTTTCATGTTCTTCTAATGAATTTAATCTTAAAACTATATCGCATCAATCATGTGAACATTTTACAAATTTAAATTAACAATTTTGTATATGTGTATCTAATCGATCTACATTTATTATTTCTCTACAACCAGTCTCTTCATCTTTTATTAATATTCTTTTTTCATTTTCTTCATTTTCATATTTTTGATTGGCATCAATAAAATAATCAAAGTATGAGTAAATACAACAACATTCTTTTTTAGCAAAATTTTGTTCAATTACTAAACATCTTGATAAATCTTTATATGAATTCACTTCTGATCTACAAATCATACATTCTTGTTTTGTTTCTAATGATTTCTCCCAACATTCTCTACATGCATAATGACCAGATCTACATTGATAAACTGATTTTTTATAAAAATATTCAAAACAAATTGGACATGAATATTTATTTTTCTTTTGTAATGATTCTTGATTTAATAAAACATTATTGATTGTAAATTTTGAATTTATTGACATTTTTTGTTATAAAATTATATATATATATTAAAATATATATATTAAAAAAAAAATATAAAATAATAAAAAAAAATAAAAAATAAATAAAATTGAAAAAAATAATAATAATAAAAAAAAAAGTGAGTGTGTTAATTTTGTTATTATTTTTTTTATTTAAAAAAAAAAAAAAAAAAAGTTATTTTTAGTCGTATCTTTTATTTCACAATAAAAAATAATTAAAAAAAAAAACTAATAATTAATAAAATAAGTAATTTGAAAAAAAAAAAAAAAAAAAAAAAAAAAAAAAAAATTTAAATTTAATTTCTAGTAACATTTAAATCAAATTTTTTAATAATCTAAAAATGTATTTAAAAGATAGAATGATTATTAAAAATTTATTTGGTATTTTAAAAATTTTTTTTTTTTTTTTTTTTTTCCATTGTAAATGTTATTAAAATTTTATTTAATGATTGTTAATAATATCATTTAAAATCATTGATTCATTAATTTCCCAATCTTGATGATTATATGAACCAATTGAAATTAATAATTCTTTTGTGCTATTTGACATTTTAAATAAACTATTAATTGTAAAAGTTGTTAATAATAAATTTTGATTTTTGTGAATGTGGAATGTTGAATATCTTTTTGATGATTTTCCATTTGATTTTGAAACTAATTCAATCCATTCATCGAAATCAATTTCTTTACATTTAAAATTGTTTTCCAATACCCTATAAAATGATTTAAATTCCATTGAATTACCATTAAAATTATAAATTGAAATTGGTTTTGATTTATTTTGATTCCAACTGTTTTCATTGAATATTAAATCAATTGTTGTTTTAGCTATGGTTGTGACTGGAGTTGAGAAAATCGATTTATGAATATTTGGATAATAACCAATATCTTTTGAAGCTTTGATTAAAAGTGATAAAAAATCATTTGAATGACCTATACCTGTTATTGGATTTGAGAATATATCTATAATTAAAATAGCATTGAAAAATGGTTATTAGAATATTGTATAGTATAAAGTTAATAATAGTAAATTTAAATATTACATACCAGGTGGTCTAATAATGATTGATGGTATACCTCTTGATTCTGCTGCATTTGTTAATAATTTCTCTGAAATAACTTTAGATTGAATATACCCAATTGGTGTAGAATTAAAATTTGGAACTATATTTGTTTCTTCAAAATCCTCTTCATCTTTAAAAGGATGATTAATGAATACTGCAAGTGATGAAAAATGAACTATTAATTTTTGTGAGCTATTATTTGAAACTGATAATTTTATAACTTGATTAACATTGTTAACATTTATAGTTTTACTTTCTTCATAGTTTGATTTTAAATTTAAATCTGCTGCTGAATTTATAATAATATCACATTCATTTGAAAGTTTTAAATAATCTTGTTCAGTTAAACCAAATTTGTCTTTTGAGATATCACCAATCATTGGGATGATTTTAATTAATTGATCTTCATTTATTTGATTATTATTATTGTTACTATTATCACTACTATTTAATTTATCATTTGATATGTTACCTGTATGATTGATTATTTTTGTTTTTCTTTTTGGTGATTCTTTATTCATATCTATTAATTGATGTTTCTTTAAATTATTTATAATTACATCGATTGGATTTGTTAGTTTTGAATTATTTCTTATTAAACAATAAATTTTTGATATATTGTTCATTTTAATTAATTCCATTAATAAATAAGCACCTAAGAATCCTGTTGAACCTGTTAAGAATATTGATTTACTATTATTATTATTATTTAAAATTTTTTTAATTGAATATGGTCTTGAAATGATTGATTCATTTAATTTAGTTTCATTTTTAATAAATTCATCAAGTGATTGTTGTTCTTTTTTAACTAAATTGTTATTGTTATTTTTTTTATTATTATAAATATTATTATTTTTGTTAAGAGCAGATTTAATAATTTCAATTGATTGATTGATTTTATTGTTTTGTAATTGTTGAATTGTGATAATATTATGACCTAATTGATTATCGATAAAATTCTTTAATTGTACAATCACTAAACTATCCGTACCATATTGTGTGAGTTGGAGGTCTTCATTGATTTTGGATTTATCAATTGATAATAATTCACTGATTTTATTTAAAATTGTTGAATGAATAATTTCATTATTACCATCACCGCCAAAGAAAGATTTGATTTGATTTGATTTTTTAACAATATTAATTTCAAAATCAAATTTTGAAAAGTATTGATTTGTTGATGGTATAATTTTAAATTTGAAATCTGACATACAATAATTTGGATATTGATGTTGATTTTGAATGAATAGATCTAATGAACTAATAACGAGTTGAGGTGATAAAAAATTTAAAATTGAACTCTTTAACATTGTTTCAATTGTATTATTACGTGTTATGAATCCAGTTGATGATATGGTACCTAAATTAATGGCTAAAGATGGTAGTCCAATTGAGTGTCTATACTTTGATAATGAATCGATAACATTACAGGCACTGACATAACAACATTGTTGTTCTGACCCAACTATTGAAGCCACTGATGATGCCATTATAAACTGTTTGATGTTCCATGAACGATTAATTGATTGATTGTGAAGATTAATTGCTCCAATTGTTTTAGCACCATGTGCATTATTTAAACGATTCATATCAACTTGTTGAACATCACCAATATCATTCATAAATGCAAAATGGATAATTGAATCAATGTTTGTAATATTTTCATTTAATTCTAATTGATTCAATGCTTGATTGACTTTATTTGAATCTTCAATATCGATCTGATTGAAATGGAATTTAATAATATTATCTTTTTTAAATTTGGTTTGATTGATTAATAATTCTAATTCCCATTTTAATTTTGATTTTGAAAGTATTATAATATTTTCAATTGAATGGTTTGAATATTTAACCAAATATTTTAATATTTCTAAAACAATACCAGTTTGACCAGTGAGTATAATATTTTTACCAATATTTAATTTTGAAATATCATATGAATGTTTCATTATGATTTGATTGTTATTATTTTGATAATTATTATAAACTCTATTAAACTCATCTTGACTATGATTAACAATGATTTTACCAATATGTTTTCTTTGATTTATATATTCAATTGCATCTTTAAATTGATTATTTGAATATTCAATGATTGGTACACTTAACTCTAATTCATTTGAATTAATCATTTCGATAATTTTCTTTAAATAGCTTTTAATTAATTTACCAGGGAAATCTTCGACATTTACGTTATTGTAACCCATATTAAATTTGTAATGACTGTTTGTCATATAATCATTTGGTGTGAGATGAGTAATACTTAAATCAACGATACGTCCTGATAAATTTAAACATTGGAAATTTGGACTCATAAACTCTGATGACAATGTATTCAATATTAAATCTACACCTTGTTGATGCTGTTCAACTTCACCTAATTCTATTAATTTATTCTTAATTTCATAAACATAATTTTTATTACGAGATGAATAGATAGCAGTAATTAATGATCCATATTTATTTATTAAGTATTCTTCTTTATCTTTTGAACCTACAGTTAAAAATATATAACCTTGATGTTGTTTACTCTTTAATAAATCTAAAGATGATAGACCAACACCACCTGCTGCCGAATGAATTAAAATTGATTCATTTGATTTTAAATTACCAATACCATAGATACTATGTAATGATGTAATATAAATAGATGGAATTGAAGCTGAAACTGAATGACTATAATATAATGGTTTATAATAAATAGAATCGGAATCTACAATAATATGTGAACTATTTGTTTTTGAGCCGAAACCACAAACTTGATCACCAACTTTAAATTCCTTTACATTACAACCTAATCTTGTAATTATACCACTAAAGTCATTACCAATTTTTGGATTATCAAAACCAATACCATTTTCAATTTCTTTACCATATTTAATTTCTAAATTTGTACCTATCATACCGATATGTAATAAATAATCTTTATAATTTATACCAGTTGCTTTAATTTCTATCTCTACTTCATTTGAATTTAATTCATCTTTTTTACTATATAATTGATATTCTAAATTTGAATTTAATTGAATATATAAATTATCTTTATTGGTTTCAAATGATTTAGATTGGAATTTACTTTTAATATTATTTAATCTTTTACAAAATCTTTCATAGTATACTATATTATTATTAATTGTAAATTCTTTTTGAATATTATTATTTGAATTGATTAAATAATTGATTAATGATAATAATTGTTGATTATTTTCAATTGAAACATTATCATAATTTAAAGTTAATAAATCTAGTTGTGGGAATTCAATGAAATAACGAGCAGCACCAACAATTGATGATGTTAAATAATTATCGGTGGTTGAATTCAACGATAATAATAAATGTTTGAAATTATTTGATAATTCTAATTTTAATATTAATTGGTTAATTTGAATGTATTCAAATGTGGTTTCTTTAAAATTTGAAGTATTGACTGTTGAATCAATTGATTTAAGAAATATTATTAATGTTTTATTATCTATATTTTGATTATTTGTAATCCAAGATTGAAATTCATTATAATTATTAATATTAATAATTTTGTGTTTTAATTCTTGATTTAATGTTATTAAATTTTGTATAATGCTAAAGCTATCATTTTTATTATTTTTATTATTACTACTAAATAAAATAATATTATTGAAAGATTTTAATTGATCCAATGATATTGATTGTTCTGAAATGATTTCATTAATTGTTGGTTTCCTAGTTTGAACCAAAAATAGTAAATTATCATTACCAGACATTATTGTATCTCTATAATTACATTGATTTAAAAGGTTAATCCATTTCTCTTGTTTCATACAACATCTATCAGGTCTTAATTCGATATCACTATCAGAGGATGGCCACCATTGTGAAAAACAACCAAAAATTGAATCAATAAAAAATGATTTGTATGGTGGTTCTACAAATAAAAGTTGACCATTTGGTGCTAATATATTATGAATTTCATTTAATGTTGGTTTGAGTTTCTTAACGACATGCATAACATTTGACATTACAACGAAATCATAATAGGATGCTTTAAGATCTTGATCTAATAATGGTTTATCTAAATCTAGTACACGATAGATAATATTTAAACTATTGTGATTTGTAAATGATGAGAACTTTTCTTTAATTTCAGCGAAAAATGATGCAGATATATCACTCCATGTAAATTCAATATCAATGATTGATGTTGTTGAATTGTTTTCATTTAATAATTTACAAATCTTTTCTAAAATTAATAAACTAAGACTACCAGTACCACCACCTGCTTCTAATATACGAAATACAATTGGTTCATTTAAAATTGGTTTTAGAGTTTCAACTATAATTTCACTTAATAAACTATTCAATGGTTGAACTACTATTGAATTCTTATAAAAAACATCTAAATAACCACTTTCAAATAATGATTGTGGTGTATCTGTAATGGAATCATCATCTTTTAATGGAAATAATTGTTTTGCCATTATTTTAGTTGTTTTAATATATAACTTTTCATTATTATTATTATTATTATTATTATTATTATTATTATTATTATTATTATTATTATTATTATTATTATTATTATTATTATTATTATTATTATTATTATTATTATTATTATTATTATTATTATTATTATTATTATTATTATTATTATTATTATTATTATTATTATTATTATTATTATTATTATTGATATTTGGAATATTTTGGTATTTTTTTAAAATTTCAAAAATGAATTTGAAAAGATTTTCATTTACTAAACTATTGTAATATAATTGTTTAAATTGATCATATTCTAATGTTTCTAATGATTCTAAATTGATACTTGGACATCTATTATTAATGTGTTTATAAAATAATGACAATAATAACCTATTTGAAATGAATAGATTTTCTTCATTTTTGAAACTAAATTCATTGACTCTATGTAAATGTTTGAATTGTTCGGGTTTATTAATGATTGAATCTTTTGATTGAAGGTGTGGTGTATAGATATAATTTGGTTTACAAATTAGAGAACTATCAGGATTGGAGGCAGCTATAGTGCAAACTACATTCCCAATATCAACTAATAATGTACCATTTGGAAGTATGATTTTAATTGATCCTGAATATGTTTGAAAATTGGTTCTTGCTCTAATTTCAGAGTAAACATAAAATTCGTTAATTGTATTATTACTATTATTATTATTATTATTATTATTATTGATATTATTATTATTATTGTTGTTGTTTCTATAATTTAATGATGACGGAATATTTGAAGAATAAAAATTGAAACCTTCAATTCTATCAAGTACGACTGGTTGTGTAACTGCACACAATACTCCATGTAAACAAGTATCTAAAATTGCTGTGTTAAATAATGTATTCATATTGCTATTGTTTATTAAATGATTATATTCTTTTTGAATATAAATTTCATTTAATGATACTATTGCTAATGAACAATTATTACCGATATGACATTGTTTTACGCCTTGAAATAAACCTTTGTATGTTAAATTTGTTTTAATTCTAATAGTTTCATATAAATCTTGTTTTGATATGCTTGTAAAATTACATTTATCTTTTAATGTTTGAATATTAATTGGTTGATTATTTTCAATAATATTATGTTTGAATAAACTGAAATTACCAAGAGATGTTAATATCCATTGATTTGTTTTTTGATCTTTGTAATGACTTTTAATATTGAATTCATTCTTTGATAGTGGTGTAACTGATGTTTGTAAACATTGTCTATTGCCTTCTGCTAATACTAATGGTGATTTAAATTCTAATGAGCTAATTGTAATATCTTGATTTGGATAAATTGATAATAAATTGTGAACATGTCCCATTCCTGGATAATAGAATTTATCACTAACTTGATGACCTTTTAACCATTGAAATGGTGATTTCTTGATATCGATAAATGTTTGATATGATGGATATGGTGAATCTGTATTATTACCAAGACTATGAATGGATGGACCTTCACTTTTAATCTTTTCATGAAAAGAAGTAATTTTAAAGTATTCTTTGTCATCCCATTGGTAAAGTGGTAAATTATTAAATAGGTTTGTATAGTTATTATTGTTATTGTTATTGTTGTTATTGATTAATTGTGATTTGAAATTAATGTTTAAATTATTATTGACATATAATAAAGAGATTGTCTTTAAGAATTCATTATAATCATTCTTCTTTTTATTTAATGGTGAATAGATTGTAATATTTTTACCACTATTAAAGTAACTTGATTGAGTTGAGTTCATTTGGTTTAAGTAAAATTGTAATGTTGGATGTGGTGAAACTTCAATGAATGTAATTTCATTACCCATATCATTTGATTCGGCATATTTGTAAAGATTTGTAATTGTTTGTGTGAAACGAACTGGTTGGCGAATATTATCAAATACATAATCTGCATCGAATGGTGAGCTTTGATGATTGAATAAATTGGTTGTAACTGTTGAAAATATTGCTATTGATGGTTGCTTCGATGAAATATTTAATGAACATACTTCATCTTTAATCATTTGTTGACTTGATGTATGAAATGATGATAATGATCCTAACATTGCACAAAAGATATCATTTGATTTGAAATCTTTGATAATTTCATTCAACAAGTCTTCTTTACCTGCGATAACGATTGATGTTGGTGAATTGTAACATGCAATTTCTAATGATTCATATTTAGTTGTCGATTGATAGCTATTAATGAATTCATCTGAACTAATATTAACTGATAACATTTTGCCTGTACCTGTGGTTCTATTTTGAGCTACTGATCTATGGTAAGTCAAGTAACATAATGTTTGAAAATCAATCATACCTGAACAATATGCTGATGAGATTTCACCAAGAGAATGACCAATGATAATATCTGCTGAAACACCCCAATGTTTATATAATTCATAGAGTGATACTTGAATGATAACAGTTGCAGGTTGTGCTAAAATTGGTTGATGAATTGATATTAAATCTTTATCTTCAATTGATCTTAATTTATCTAAAACTGAGTAACCATAATATTTGAATAACTCTTTATCGAATCTATTTACATATTCTCTAAATATTGGCTCATTGTCATATAATGATAATGCCATTTTATTATATTGTGAACCTTGACCACATAATACCATTACTATGATTGGAGATTTCTTTTTTTCAACTGTAATATTTGAAATTAAATTATCACTATTTTCTAATTTAATTTGATTATTTTCATCTTGAAATTCATTCCAATCACTTGCGATTATAACTGATTTTTGAATTAATGATGTTGATTTGAATTTAATTTGATTATATACAAATTCTTCGAAACTTGTTGTTGTTGATGATGAAGATGACCTCGAATTTAAATGTTTAATTATTGATAATTTATAATTATTTAATGATGTTGATGAATTACTTGAGAGTGGTATTAAATATTTCTTTTTTTCATTAAATTTATTATCAATTTCCATTTTTTGATAATCATTACTTTTACTATTACCACTAAATTCAGATAATATTAAACAAACATTTGAACCTAAATCAATTGAACATTATTAAAATATTAATTATTTATTTTATAATAATAAAATTTAAATGGATAAAAAGTATTTAATGATATATATATATATATATATATATTTACCAGTTATACCGAAATTATTAATTAACATGACAGTTGGTTTATTTTCATTAAATTTAATTGGTTCAGTTACAACTTTTAATCCCCATTCTTTAAAATTTATTAATGGATTTGGTTCTTTGAAATTAATATTTTGAAGAAATAGTTTGTTTTTAAACATTAAACAACATTTAATTAATGATGCAACTCCTGAACATGCTGTTATTATTTATTTTATTTATAATATTAGTAATTAATGATTGTTTATATTTAATTAAATTTAATTAATTAACTTACCTTCAGTATGTCCAATATTTGATTTAAATGACCCAACTAAAACTTGTTTATTATTATTTGTTGTTGATGCTTTATTATTGAAAGCTCTTGATATACCTTCTAATTCTATTGGATCACCAGTTGGAGTACCAGTACCATGAGTTTCACAATAATCAATATCTGATTCATTGATTTGACCATTGGTTGATTTGATTGCTAATTTGATATTTTCACACTGAGATAGTTTTGATGGTGAATAAAAGTTTAATTTATCAAAGTTACCATCGATATTTGAACTTGATCCTTTGATTACACAATAGATATTGTTTGAATCTTTGATTGCGTCTTTTAACTTCTTTAATACAACGATACCAACACCTTCTGAACGAACAAAACCATCAGCATCCGATGAAAATGTATGACATTTACCTGTTGGACTTAACATATCTAATTGTGTGAATGATTTTGAAATGTATGGATCTATAAAATAAAATTTTTTATTTGATAATTAATATATATAGTTTTTTTACTTTTTTTTTTTTTTTTTAATTAATCACATACTTAATATAAAATTAACACCACCAACAATTGAAACATTTGATTTATTTGATTTAATTGAATTATATCCACAATTAATTGCATTTGATGAACTTGAACAAGCTGTATCAATTGTTAAATTTTCACCTCTATTTTTTTAAAAAAAAAAAAGGAAATGACAATTAAAATATAATTATAGTTTTGTGATAAAAGAAAAGATAAATCAAAACTTACCTAAAATCAAATGAAAAACCAATTCTATTTGCAATGGAATGAGTTGTTGAACCAAAAATATTATTTTGAGTTTCGAATGGTGATTTTTGAAGATCATTATAATCAATAGTACTACTACCGATAAATGTACTTGTATTAGTCCCACGTAAACTAATTGGATCAATACCACTATCTTCTAATGCTTCCCATACACCTGTTTGTTGATTTTATTTTAAAAACATTATTAATAAATAAATAAATAAATAAATAAATAAATAAATAAATAAATAAATAAATAAATAAATAAATAAATAAATAAATAAATACATTTTAATAATAATCTTTGTTGAGGATCGATTGAACTGACATTATCATAACTTGGATTAATGGCAAAGAAGATTGGATCGAATTGTTTCCATTCATCAAGTGGAAGTAAACCAGCAAACTTTGAAACGACTTCACCATTTAAGTAATAATTATCAGACCATCTTTCAGATGTTGTAACGATTCCATCCAATCCATTCAATAATTCATTAAATAATTGATTTGGTTTCGAAATAGATTCTTTTAAATTACCACTTGGAAATCTTAAACCAATACCGATCACTGCAACATCATCATCATTTTTATCAATATTTTCTGTCATTTTTTTTATTTATTTTTAAAATTAATATGAAACTTTTTATTGATAATTTTTAAGTTTTTGTTTAAAATTAAAATTAAAACAAACAGCAGGTGGATAAAAAAAAATAATTAAAAAATTAATAATATAACTAATTAATAAAAAAAAAAAAAAAAACTGAATTGGGGGTTCTATTTTTGTTAAACTTTTAATCTAACAAAACTCAAAAATATTGGTTAGAAAAAGCAAAACAAATTTAATTATTATTATCTTTGTCTTTGGTTATTATTTTTTTTTTATTTTACTATGTTGTGGAAAAAGGGTTATTTGTCCCATGCCAAAATTAATATGGCTGCTGAAATTAATATGGTAATTTTGGCATGGGACTTATGTCTGCTAGAATTACCACATTAATTTCAGCAGCCATATTAATTTTGGCATGCACAGACCAACTATTTTAGGCTGAAATTAATATGGCTGCCGAAATTAATATGGTAATTTTGGGCATAGAAAAATAAAAAAAAAACTCAAAGTCATTTAATTAATAATCATCTCAAATATAAAAGAATTAAAAATAATAAAAAAAAACTCATGGGATTAATTACAGTAACAATACTGATGACAAGAATAATTATAAAATAAAAAAAAAAAAAAAATCTTTTTTTATCTTTTTATTTTTATTTCTTATTTATTTTCATGTGTTCAAAAAAAGTGGTGGTTTAAAACAATTTATTTAATTTTAAACTGTATGATTGTTTAAACAATTTCGAAATAAGTTTCTTTAAAGAAATTCTGTATTTCTTTTTTATTTTATTTTATTTCATTTCATTCTAATTTTTTTTTTTTTTTTTTTTTTATTTTTTTATTTTTTTTTTTTTTTTTGTATATTTAAGTTATTTATTATTATTATTATTATTATTATTATTATTATTATTATTATTATTATTATTATTATTATTATTATTATTATTATTATTATTATTATTATTATTATTATTATTATTATATTATTGTTATTATTATTATTATTATTATTATTATTAATATTACTATTATTTAATTGACCGAAGGGATATCTTTTACTTTTTTTTTATATATAATTGTTCGAAACTTTAAAAAATAAAATAAAAAAAAAAAAATTAAAAAAAAAAATATAAAAAAAAAATTAAAAAAATTAAAAAGTATTTTTTTTTTTTATTTTTTTATTTTTCCACCCGAAGATGTCGCTTTTTTGGAATTTAAAGATGTTGAATTCAATCAAAGTGATGAATTTGGTGTATTATTTAACGAAGTTACTATTGATAAAAATGATTTGAAGTACAAAGTAAATGTTGAATTTAGAGAGGCGGAGACAAGTAAAAATAAATTGCAAAGGGATATCGAAATAACCAAAAGAAAATCAACAGATGACCTAGTTGAAAAAGCAATCGAGCACTCTACCACCGAAGTTAGATCAACACATGAAGCTGCAACAACTTCCAATAATGGTGGAATCACAACTCAATCAAACAAAAACAAAACGGGTAAAAAAAGAGCTAATCAATTACAATCTGATGCTGATTTTACCAAAAGATTTTCAAACGAAACTTCATCTGTTAGTAACAAAAGAGAAAGTAGAAGAGTCAATAATTAAAATAAAAAATTAAAAAAAAAAAATTATTTTAATTTTTTTTTTTTTTTTTTTTTTTTATTTTTAATTTTTTTTTTTATTTTTAATTTTTTTTTTTGTGAGCCGTGGACATAAATGAATAATAAAAAAATATATCAACTAAAAAAAAAAGAAATGAAAATAAATTATAAAATTAATAATAAAAATAAAAAGATAAAAATAAATAAAAGATATAAATAAAATAATATGAAAATTTTTTTTTTTTTTTTTTTTANTATTATAATTATTATAATAAAAATAATAATAATAATAATTTTAGTACTAAAATTTTGTTTATATTTGAGATGATTATTAATTAAATGACTTTGACTTTTTTTTTTTTTCTATGCCAAAATTACCATATTAATTTTGGCAGCTATGTACATGCTGAAATTAATATGGCTGCTGAAATTAATACGGTAATTTTGGCAGACATAAGTCCCATGCCAAAATTAATATAGCTGCTGAAATTAATATGGTAATTTTGGCATGGGACAGTTATTTTGTGTTTGTCAATTTACAAAAAAAAAAAAAATGTTTTGGTGTGTGTTTTTTTACCCCCTTAAATATTGACCAAAATTAATAAAATTTAATTTATTTTTATTGTACACCCAAATTCCACAAATACAATTTAATATTTACCTATACATTAATAAAACTTTTATAAGCTGGCCATTTTTCAAGCGAAAACGATGATGGAGGGGTAGAAAATGATAATTTACTTAAATATTCTATTCAAAATAAAGAGGATAGAGAAGAAGAAGAGTTGAGTGTGTATTATTTTTCATTTTACATAAATATGTTAAAGTATTGGCCATTAGAAAAAAAAAAAGTTAAAAAATGAAAAAAGTTAAAAAAAAAAAAAGTGAAAATATATT
>NC_007091.3:4798679-4800477 GCF_000004695.1 Dictyostelium discoideum AX4
TAATGTAGCATGTTTGAAATAATGGTTTAATTCCGATTGCTTGATAAGGTGACATGCCGATAGCTCTGTGTTTTCTATTACATATACTTCCAAGGCCTAATTCTAAATAAGAGCTAATTGTTTGAGTTTTACACTATATTTTCGCTGTCAAATTTGGTAAATAAATGTTAGTAATTTAAAAAATATAGGGTGTAAATTAGAAGAGGGTACTAACTCTTCCTTTTGAAAATTTCTTATTAATTTTTTAATTTCTTGATTTACTCTTTCCACCATTCCTTGAGTTGTTGGTGTACGAAGTGCTCCATGAGCAGCTTTGGATGAAAGAAATGCAAACTCGCGAAATTGATCAAACACTTTGTTTTTGAATTCCTTTCCATTATCGCAATGCCACTTCTTGATAAGTTTATCTTTGTATGTAATGGCCAAAAAATTGTAAATTGGAACTGCTTTTTTATATGTAAGACATCTTTTAAAATAATGGTTAATATAAATAATATTGAACTTTTAGGATAGTATTAAGGTAATTACCTTCCAGTTGCAAATTTTGTGAAAGAATCGACACAAATAAGAATATAGACAATGTGTGAATCGTTTGCTTCTTTTACATTATCATTTTTGATAGTTTCCCAATTAGAAGAGAATCTATCGGTAGATTCTATAATGATATCATTATTTCTATGCTCTCCTTTTAAAGATGTTAAATCAAAAACCATTCTTGAATACTCTTCAGTATCTTCAATTGCAACATATTCTTTATTGATACCTATATTAAAATTATTAATATCATTTGATATAAATAATAATTTTTATTAATTTAAATTAATATTTTACCCTTAATTTTGTTTCTTTGGCATATATCACATTGCTTGACTGCATTATCAACCATTACCCACATACCAGTACAAAAATACATTGACTTGAATTTTTGGTAAGTGGCATCTCTTCCAATATGACCTTTATGCATCTCGTCCCAATGGTTTGAAAACTCAACATCATTAATGACCTTACGGAGGACACTAGATGAAATGGTTTGGCCATCATTGGTTGTAAAAACTTTCTTTTCGGATTTAAGTAACTCTTCGTGACCATTTCTTTAAAAAATTAAGATTATATTATTAGATATTTTAATAATGAATTTGATTCAACATTATGAAACTTATAAACATACACAGCAAAGAAAAATGCACCTTTAAAGCAAATTTAAAGAAAAGTTGATTTAAATTGGATTTAAATTGAATTTAAAGCCGCGTTTAAAAAATTCATTTTTAAGGTAATTTTTAAGGTAATTTTTAAGATATTTAAAAATGCCTTTAAAATTTGCTTTAAAATAATTTTTTAAGCAATTTTAAAGGTGATTTTAAAGGTGATTTTAAAGGTGATTTTTAAGGTAATTTTTAAGATAATTTTTAAGATATTTAAAAATACCTTTAAAATTTATTTTAAATTAATTTTAAATAGGATTTAAAGTAGATTTAAAGTAGATTTAAAGTGAATTTAAATTTCCTTTAAACATAAATTTAAGGTTTTTAATAAAAAAGATCTAATTTTAGAACAAAAAAATGGGGATAAAATATTCTATCATTTTTAAATTTTCATCAAAGCAATCAAATGGTGTAATGGTTGATGAGACTACCCTTTGATAGAGGGTCGGGGGATCGAATCCCTTTTGGTAATTTTTGAAAAATTAAAAAAAAAATTTTAAAAAATTTATCCGTTAAATAACGGCTTCGAACTCAGGACCTCGCTTTTAAAGCGATTAAAAAGGTAATTCTTAAAGGGCCCCCCCCCCCCCCCCCCC
>NC_007091.3:4800577-4808077 GCF_000004695.1 Dictyostelium discoideum AX4
AAAAAAAAAAAAAAAAAAAAAAAAAAAAAAAAAAAAAAAAAAATTGGCGCAAACTAAATTTTTTTGTTATAAAAAAATAAATAACAAGCAAATAACTGAATAAAATTGGTTTTTTATTGTTCTGATTAAATAAATTGTTTTTTAATTTAATTATAAAAAAAAAAAAAATTTAGTGAATTTTTACACTATGTATAAACAGTGTATTTTAGTGTAAAAATTCACTGCCGTTTAGAAAGCGAAATTTCAAAAAAAATTCCCTACAACAACAATGTCCAATAAATTTAGTTAGTAAAAATTCAGACAGATTAATATTGCCATTATGTAAAAGTATAATATCAAATAATAATTAAATCAAAATAGCTTTAATATTAATTATTTCTTTTTTTAAAAAAATTAATAGACGTTCCATAATAATCAATTGATTTTCAAGACCAGAGAAATCCAATGTAGCCTCGTCTGAATGCATGGCGAATACCCATTGTATCCTGTAAGACCAATTAATTCCAATGTGGCTTCATCTGTTGCAAATCGATTTTCATTTATTAACTCTAATAATAATCTATTAAAAATAAACAAAATTTCTTTTTTTTTAACATATTTTAAAATTATTTATTAATTTCTAATAAATTTTATCAAAAAATATTTAGTGAATAATAATAATTTAATAATCATTTATTTATAATTTTAATATTAAAAAAATAATACTAATGATTAATTTTTATAATAAATAAGGAATAAATTATTTAAAAAAAATAAAAATTCTTATATTTTAATATTTTTTATTTAAATATTTATTGTACACCCATTAATTTTTATCATTTTATTATAGTTTTTAATAATATATAATATCATATATTAAACTATAGTTTTAAAAAATGAGAAATTACAATAGTATTATTTCCTATTAATTGTTGTATATTATTTAATTATAGGTTTATGTTTTAAAAAATGAGAAATTACAAAAGTATAATTTCTCACAATATGGTAAATCAATAAATTTTTTATAATTTAATGACAAATTAATATTCAATTTTAATTAAATAATATTAGATTTTATCAATTTTTAATTTATATTAAAATATATTTTTATTATATCTATTAGATTCTTTTTTATTATTTTATAATAATTTAATAATAAAATTTGATTAATTATTAATTGGAAATTGATATTAGTTTGTTATAAATTTTATTAAATTATAATATCGTTTCTTAAAATATGAGTTTTTGCGGTAGTTTAATTTTTCACAAAATAGTTAAATTTCTTAGTTTTTTTTTCTCCGGTGGAGATTCTTTAATTTAAAAAAATAATAATAATAAAAATAATATAAAATTAATTTAAAAAAGTAAAATTAAAATTAATTGGGAACCAAAATTATAGGTAAAAAAAAAAAAAAAAAAAAAAAAAAAAAAAAAAAAAATGTTAAAAAAAAAGTGTTAAAAAAATTTTGAAAGGTAAACTCAATTTATAATTTTTTTTTAATTGTAAACATATTATTTTATTTTTTTTAAATATTATAATGAGATTGATTATGATTCAAGTGGTTTATTAACATTATTAAATATTTTTACCTTAAATTCAATTGTTAATTTATCATCTTTAGTTAGCCAACCATTCTCTTGGGTAATTAAATTTGAATCTATAATATATGATCTTCCCCAACTCCAATCCCATTCCAAATCATCTATGTCTTTTAACTCTATTTTCGATTTTTTTTTTAAAAAAAAAAAAAATATTAGTTATTTTTTTTAAAATAATTCTTTAATTTAAATTAGTGATATTACTTTGCGTTTTAAATTTTATTGAATTTGTTTCATCCAAAACATTAACCAATTTACAAATGAACTCAACATTTGTTCCTTCAATACTTTTACCCATCAAAAATATTGCAATTTTGTTTATTCTTGATAAACCATTTTGATAAAAAGAAAGATGAAATATATTTTGCAGAATATTGCACAGTGATTGGGATTTTAAAAAATTATTTTGATTAACTTGGAAAGATGGAGAATTTAATAAACTACCCTTTGGATTTTTTTTAACAATTTTTGAATAGTCTGAAATGATCCATTCGTTTTTGTATTTAAGTGCATTTAATGATAAAAGTTGGTCATTTTGTTTTTGAAGTTTATCACAAATAATTCTTGATAGTTCAAATTGTTTATTAAGGTTTTCTTGAGTTTTCTCTAATTGTTCAATCTTTTTAACAAGTTTATCACAAATAATCTTTGACCGTTCATATTCTTTATAAAGATTTTCTTGGTTTTTCTCTGATTTTTCAATCGTTTTAACTAGTTTATCACAAATAATCTTTGATCTATTCTCACCAATAATTCTTGATAATTCAAATTGTTTATTAAGGTTTTCTTGAGTTTTCTCTAATTGTTCAATCTTTTTAACATGTTTATCACAAATAATCTTTGATCGATTCTCACAGATAACCTTTGATTGATCATATTCTTTATTAAGGATTTCTTGGTTCTTCTCTGATTGTTCAATCTTTTTAACAAGTTCATCTTGGATATTATGTGATTGAATTAATTTTGAAGATAGTTTATCAATTAATATACCCATGAAATATTGATGATTTACATTATTTAAATGATTTTGTAACTCTGATCTCTTCATTTCAACTTTACAACCATATTCATAATATTTACATTGTATTGTTGAATTATTACAATCATTATTTATATGTGATTGAGTTTGATCTCTTTCAACCATAATTGAACAACTTTGTGGACAGCCAATTGGAAATTTTGGACATTCATTATTATGGTTCTCTAATTCCTTTTGAATGGTATCATCACAAGCACAATATTTACATTTAACTAATTTGTAACCACATTGATTTTCATGTTCTTTCAATGAATTTAATCTTAAAACAACATCACATCCATTATGTGAACATTCAACAAATTTAAATTTACAATTTTGTATATGTCTATCTAATTGATCTATATTTATTATTTCTTTACAACCATTCTCTTTATCTTTAACCAATGTTATATTTTCATCTAGATTTGCATAATCAATAAAATGATCATTATTGAATGAATAAATACAATAACATTCTTTTTTACCAAAACCTTGTTCAATTACTAAACATCTTGATAAATCATTGATTGAATTTACTTTTGATCTACAAATCATACATTCTTTTTTAATTTTTAATGATTTCTCCCAACATTCTTTACATGCAAAATGACCGGATTTACATTGAAAAATTGATTTTTTATAAATAAATTCAAAACAAATTGGACATGAATATTTATTTTTCTTTTGTAATGATTCTATATTTAATAAAACATCATTTATTGTAAATTTTGAATTTATTGACATTCTTTGTTATAAAAAATTGAAAAAATAACCAATTAATTAAAAAAAAATTTAAAAATTAATAAAAAAATTAATTGGTAATTAAAATAATAGTAACAATTCCAAAAAAAAAAAAAAAAATTTTAAAAAAAACAAACAAAAATATTAGAAATTTTCAATAAAAAAATATTAAAATAAAATATTAATAAGTAATAAAAATAATAAAAATAATAATAATCAAAAATAATAATAATAATAAATAATAATAATTAAAAAAAAAAATAAAAAAAAAAAAGATGTGGTTGTGTAAAAAATGAATTTTGTGTGGGTTGTTCAATTTTTAACACAAAAAACCAAAAAAAAGCTATTTTTAGGGATTACTTAATTGTATGTGTTAAAAATATTTTTTCAATATTTCCAGTTATTATTTCTCTTAAGAGAAATTGTGGGTGTAAAAAATATTTTTTTTTCTGTGTTGTTCAATTTTTAACACAAAAAAGTTTAAAAAACTAAAAAAGCTATTTTTAGGGATTGCTTAAAATTTTAAGTGTGTTATAAATATTTTTTCAATACTTGAATTATTATTTTTTTTATTTAAAAAAAATCTATTTTGGGATTTTAAAAATAGAATAAACCCAAAAAAAAAAAAGTTATTTATTCATTCCCTAAAAAAAAAAACAAAAAAATAAAAAATTAAAAAAATAAATGATATGTTATATTGGAGTGGTAAAACAAAAATACAATAAAAAAAAAAAAATGAGATAATTAATTTTAAAATTATTTTATTTTGTTTTTTTTTTTTTTTTGTTCTGAAGAAATAAACTTTTTTAATAAAATTTAATATTTTTAACTTGTAAGATTTTTAAATGGAATTATACTGGAAATTATAGAAGGGATATTGTGATTTTAATTACCATTTTTTTTTTTTTTTTTTTTTTTTTTTTTTGCATTAAATTGAGTTTTTCAAAACAAATAATCATAATATATTATTTTTTGGGTATTGAACACGAAAAAAGAAACACCATTTTTATCAGTCATTAAGTAAGATAAAACGAAAATAATTATAAAAAAAAAAATGAATAAATGTTATAGATAATTAATGTTAGCTTTTTAAACAACAACTTTAGTTTTTAAATATTACAGTAATAATTCAAAAGTGAACATTTTATTTTATTTATTATAACAATATGGTGAGATTGATATGGGTTACGATTCAAATGGGTTAATAACATTATTAATTAATTTAACCTTAAATTTAATTGTAAGTTTATCATCTTTACTAAGACAACCATTCCCTTTGGTAATTAATTTTGATTCAATAAAGTCTATACATCCCCAATTCCAATCCCATTCAATATTACCTATATTTTGTGACTCTATTATTGATTTTAAAAAAAAAAACTATTAGTTAATTTAAGAAATTATTTTTGAATTTAAATTAATTAAATTACCTTTTTGGAATTTCAATATTCTACTTTGGAGTTTAAATTTTTTTATTGATTTTGTTTTATCCAAAACATTAACTAATTTACAAATGAATCCAACATTTGTTCCTTCAATTCTTTTACCATACAAAAATATTGACATTATGTCCGTTGGGCCTCTGAACCATTTGGGGAAATAGTAATTATAAATTCATTTGACTGAGTTTTGTTTTGGGGTTTTAAAAAATTATTTGTATTAATTTGGAACGAGGGAGATTTTAATTCACTACCCTTTGGAAATTTTTGTAAAATTTTTGAATATTCTGAAATAGTCCATTTGTTTTTATATTGTAGTGAATTTAAAATTCTAATGGACTTGTAATGTTATTTTTTCTTAAACAAGTATCATTCATTTCAGTAATTAATGATGAAAGTTCATCATTTTGTTTTTGAATTTTATTATTAAAAAAACAAACTTTTAATTTAAATAATACAATTAATTTTTTTTAATTAAAAAGAATTTAAAAAAATAAATAATTAAAAAAAAACAGTGGTATATCTGGAGATCCATATTTATATATTTGATTTTTTTTTTGTTTTTTTTTTTAATTTTTTTTTTTTTTTGTTTGGAAATAATAAAAACTAGTTTCCCTTTTACAAATTTACTTTTTAATTATTTTTTATTACCAATTTCATATTTTAATTTTATTTATCCTTTTTTTTTATTAATTATTGTTAAGTAATCTATAATACTTTTTTTTTTTTTTTTTTTTTTTTTTTTTTTTTTTTTTTTTTTTATTAATTAATAAAATTCTTCTGTATAATATTTTTTATAAAATAATGATAAAGCTAAATCAAAATTATTTGAATTATCAGAGATTAATTTTTCAATAGTTTGTTCCATTTTAACATTTGGATTAATTTTACTAAATTTGTCATTTAAAATATCATGAAATTTACTGTAGGTTGCATTTTGCATTGTTGAAACTTGATAAATTGTTTTAATATCACCAATGATTGGAATTATATCATCAAAAGTTGGAGCATACTCTTTTTCCATCCATTTAATTGCTTCTTCAATTGAATCTTTAATTAATGGATTA
This sequence comes from Dictyostelium discoideum AX4, assembly GCF_000004695.1. Classification (NCBI taxonomy): domain Eukaryota; phylum Evosea; class Eumycetozoa; order Dictyosteliales; family Dictyosteliaceae; genus Dictyostelium; species Dictyostelium discoideum. Next base: position 4,806,421 of record NC_007091.3, read on the forward strand.
ATAGTATCGAAATAGTCTTTTTGAATTGACTGTTTAATAAAATCATTTAAACCAAGTTGATTTAACGATTCTTCCAATGTTGAATTAAATTCATGGAATCCTAATGAGTGATATTTTCTTTTGCTTAATTTCACAGAAGCAATCTCTGCAGCTACAGCTTTTAATGAACCAACTAAATAAGGAGACCCAGTTTGATCCTCATCGAATCTTCTTTGAACATTATGACTATTACAAATTGGTAAAATTAAGAATGTATCTCTAACTGAATCACCAAACTTTCTAATATGACCACCAACGATCGGAGTCACTGGATTATGAATATTTTCATGTACTGGTGACTCTGTTTGAATTCTACAAGTTCTACCACTATCACAATTATTTGTAACAGATTCCCAAAATTTAACCCAACTTGATTCTCTTTTATCACTTGAAGTTCCGACTAAATTTACCAATTTTTTACCTCCAACACTCACTAACCTCAATACATCAGTTGATGGTTCATAATCACCTGCTTTAGCTTTTGGTTTAACACCCATTAATGAACTATCATTTTCATCAATTATTGTTGTTGTTGTTAATGTTGAATATTTTGGATCTGATCCCATTATAGTCTCCATTGCTTGAAAAACTTCTTTTGAAGTATGAGGACTACTAATAAGTTTTTCCCATTCTTCCATTGGTATTAATAATGAACTAATTAATTTAGTTGTTAGAATTTTAGTATCAGTAATTTCTTTTCCTTCTTCTTCCTCTTCATAAATATATTTATTTAAAATAAAAGCAACAAATTCAATTACTAATGATGATGCATCAATAGCTTGTTCAAACTTTTTCAAGTATTTACAAACTTTTTCAGGATCTTGTGGTTGTTCTGGGTCAGATGGTTTTTTATGAATATCATCAGCAAACTTTTTTAATTTTTTAAAATATTCATTATTGTACATTTCATTTGACTTTTCATCAATTCTTCTTTTTAATAAATTTATTAAAATTTCTCTAGATTTATTTTCAATATCGAATAAATCTGCTTCAATTTTTCTAAATGCTCTATCACCTAATTTCGATTTTAATTCAATTGCATTTTGATTATTAATATCGATTCTACCATTTCTCATTATTGATGATATTGCGCTACTTGAAAGTACATCTACTAATATACGAGTAATTGCTGATTTAATTGCTAATTTAAGACCATATTTAAATGCTTCAATTGCAATCTTATCTCCGACACCTGCTTCAACTCCTGGGAATGGATATGACATTTTTTTTTTTTTATATTTAATTAAATTATTTAATTATTTATTTATTATTATTATTTTTTATTAATAAAATTATAAAAAAAATTTTTTTTTTTTTTTTTTTTTATGTAAAAAATAAAAAAAAATAAAATAAAAGAGACTTTGGGGGATTCATTTTTTTTTTTTTTTTTTTTAAAATATCTTCGACAGCAAAGATAAACCGTTATTATAATAAAAAAAAAAAACGAAAAGAAAAATTTAAAAATATCTACCCTTCTTTTCTGAAAAAAAAAAAAATTGTTCGCTGATTGGCTAATTAATTCATGATGTTGATAATATCTTTTTTTTATTAGTTTTTAATATTATAAAATGAATGGCGTTTAAGGTTCAATGTGTTTTGAAAAAAAAAAAAAAATTAA
>NC_007091.3:4810577-4946789 GCF_000004695.1 Dictyostelium discoideum AX4
TTCTTTTTTTGTAATTGATTTTGATTTATCCAAAACATTGACTAATGTAAATGAATATTCTACTTTTAATGAGTTTGGTTCTTCAATGTTATTAACTCTTAAATATAATGAAATGTACTCTTTATTTTCATCACCTTTAGGATAAACACAAACTTGAAAAAGGTGAGAGAGTATTGACAACATTGGAGAGGACAATGCTTGACAATTTAATTTTGATTTTGCTACACTTGAATAGTTTGAAATGATCCATTTATTTCTATACCCATTTGAACAAATATCCAAAGCCTTTGGAAGAACTTGTTTCTTTAAACATGCATCACTGAATTTGATAACTAATAATGACAAATCTTCAATCTTTTTCAAAAGTTCATCATGAGTTTTCTTTGATTGGCCAACTTGATTTGTTAATTTTTCAATTAGAATGCCCATGTAATTTTGATGATTCACTCTCTCCAAATGATTTTGTAATTCTGATCTCTTCATCTCAACTTTACAACCTTGTTCAAAATATTTACATGGTATTTGAGTATTACAACAATCATTTTCAATATGATCGATAATTGATTTCCTTTCAATTTTCACTGAACAACCTTGTGAGCAATCAATTGGAACCATAGGACATGTCTTATAATGAGTTTCTAATTCCTTCTTTTTAATATCATCCCTTTTACAGAAATCACATGTAACCAATTTGAAACCACATTCATTTTGATGAGATTCTAACGAATTCATTCTTAAAATCTTTTCACATCCTTTGAATGAACATGTAACAAATTTATATTGACAATTGATTAAATGAGAATCAATTTGATCAACTTCAATTTTTTCTTTACAACCATTTTCTTCATCTTTTATTAATTTTCTTTGATTTTGGTCTGAGGCACCATCTGGTGGTGAACAATTTGTTCCACCTTCAACGATTTGTTCATTGAAAGAGTAAATACAACAACATTCTTTTTTATCAAATGCACGCTCTACCATCAAACATCTTGATAAATCATTATATGAATTCACTACTGATTTACAAGTCATACATTCTTTTTTTGTTTCTAATGATTTCTCCCAACATTCTTTACATGCATGATGACCTGATTTACATTGATAAATTTGTTTTTTATAAATAAATTCAAAACAAATTGGACATGTATATTTATTTTTCTTTTGTAATGATTCTTGATTAAATAAAATATCATTAATTGTAAATTTTATATCAATTGACATTTTTTTACAAAAATTATTAATAAAAAAAAAAAAAAAAATAATAATTATAAAAAATAAAAAATAATAATTATAAAAATAAATAATAAAAGATAATAATAAAAGAAATTAAAATAAAGAAAATAAAGAAATTAATATAAATAAAATAATAATAAAGAGAATAAAAAAAAAAAAAAAAAAAAAAATTTAAAAATAAATAATTAATAATTTTTTTAATTTTAATTTTAATTTTAATAAACCATAAATAATTCTTAAATTGAGATAGAATAAACCAAAAATAAATTTTGGGGGTATGGTGGAGTTGTTAATGTGGTAAATTATTATTTTTATACATACAAAAAATAAGAAAAACTGATTTTTTTAAATTTATTACTATGTGTGTTCATGTGTGTTTGAGTGTGTTTGTAAATTCAACATGTGGTTTATTGGAACTCACACCCTAAAAAAAGTGATTTGAAAAAAAATAAAAAAATAATAATAAAAATAATAAACCAAAATTTTATAAAATTAAAAGTGATTTAAAAAAAAAGAAAAAAAAAAAAAAAAAAGAAATTATATTTGAACTGATGTAACAATTGATTCATTAAATACAAATAATAGTGATTCCATTTTCTTTGGTATTATAAAAAATAATAAAAAATAAAAATATTAATAAAACTAACTCAGGTTAAAAAAAATAAAAGAAGAGAAAATAAATTATTTTGTTTTTTTAACCACCAATGCTTTAATATAGATTCAATCAAAAAGGAATGGGGATTCTATTATGATAAAAAAAAAATAAAACAAAAGAAAATAAAAATATTTTGTTTTTTTAACCACCAATGCTTTAATATAGATTCAATCAAAAAGGAATGGGGGTTCTATTATGATAAAAAAAAAATTAACCCAAAGAAAATTAAAATATTTTGTTTTTTTAACCCCCAATGCTTTAATATAGATTCAATCAAAAAGGAATGGGGGTTTTTTTTTGGTTAAAAAAAAAAAAAAAAAAAAAAAATTTTGAAGTGTTAAATTTTATTTATATTTTTATTTATTTTTATTTTTTTTTATTTTTATTATTTTTGTTTTTAATTTTTTTTTTTTTTAATTAATTTTTTTTTTTTTTTTCCTTTTTTAATAAATTAATTTTTTTTTTTCTCATTATATTATATATGAAACATTAAAAAAATGAAAGTTATATTATTATTTGTTTTAGCTGTTTTTACTGTTTTTGTTTCAAGTAGAGGAATTCCATTAGGTTTGTAATTAACTATTATTTTAGAAATAATAATAATAATAATAATAATAATAATAATAATAATAATAATAATAATAATAATAATAATAATAATTAAAAAATAATAAAAAAAATGTTTTTAACAATTTTTTTTTTTATTTTTTTTTATTTTTATTTTTATTTTTTTAAAATAATTAAAAGAAGAACAAAGTCAATTCCTTGAATTTCAAGATAAATTCAATAAAAAATATTCACATGAAGAATATTTGGAAAGATTTGAAATTTTTAAAAGCAATTTAGGAAAAATTGAAGAATTAAATCTAATAGCCATTAATCACAAAGCTGATACTAAATTTGGTGTAAACAAGTTTGCAGATCTTTCCAGTGACGAATTTAAAAATTATTATTTAAATAATAAGGAAGCAATATTCACTGATGACCTTCCAGTTGCTGATTATCTTGATGATGAATTCATTAATTCAATTCCAACTGCATTTGATTGGAGAACTAGAGGTGCTGTTACACCTGTAAAAAATCAAGGTCAATGTGGTAGTAAGTAATTTTTATATACTATTTTATATATATATTCTCTCTTATATTATATTAACTAATAAAAATTAATTTTTTAAAAATAATAATAATAATAATAATATCATTTGATAGGTTGTTGGTCATTTTCAACTACTGGTAATGTTGAGGGACAACATTTCATTAGTCAGAATAAATTAGTTTCATTATCAGAGCAAAACTTGGTAGATTGTGATCATGAGTGTATGGAATATGAAGGTGAACAAGCTTGTGATGAGGGTTGTAATGGTGGTCTTCAAGTATGTATAAAATAATAATAAAATAAACCAATATAACATACCAATAATTAAATACTGATACTGATACTAATTAAAAATTAATATTATTATTAGCCAAATGCATATAATTATATCATTAAAAATGGTGGAATTCAAACAGAATCTTCATATCCTTACACTGCTGAAACAGGTACACAATGTAACTTTAACTCTGCCAATATTGGTGCAAAGATTTCCAATTTTACAATGATCCCAAAGAATGAAACTGTAATGGCTGGGTACATCGTTAGTACTGGACCACTCGCAATTGCTGCTGATGCTGTTGAGTAAGTTTTTAAAATTTTAACTTTGATTGTTATTATTATTATTATTATTATTATTATTATTATTATTATTATTATTATTATTATTTTTCAAATCTTCTAATAATTTCTTATTGTTATCTAAAAAAAAAAGGTGGCAATTTTATATTGGTGGTGTATTTGATATTCCATGTAATCCAAATTCACTTGATCATGGTATTTTAATTGTTGGTTACTCTGCTAAAAATACAATTTTCCGTAAAAATATGCCATATTGGATTGTAAAGAATTCTTGGGGTGCAGAGTAAGTATTTTAAATTTTAAAATAATAATAATAAAAAAAATAATAATTTAGTTTACTAATAATTAATTTTGTTAAAAAAAAAAAAAAGTTGGGGAGAACAAGGATACATTTATTTAAGAAGAGGAAAGAATACATGTGGTGTATCAAACTTTGTTTCAACTAGTATAATTTAAATTTATACCAAATATTTAGTTTAGAAAAAAAAAAAAAAAAAAAAAAAAAAAAAAAAGAATTTAAAAATAAATAAAATTTTTTATTAAATCTAAAAAAAAAAAAAAAAAAAAGAAATAGTGTTTGTATATATATGTATATATTATTATATTTATTGTTATTGTTACATTTATTTTAATTATTTAATATAAAAATAATTGGATTTGTTTTTTTTATTTTTTTTTTTTATTTTATGGTAAAACTTGAATTCTAAGACCAATAACTAATTTATCTTCATCAGTTAACCAACCATTTGCAGAATCAACATCAACAGTTTTTAAAGTTTTTGGATAACCCCAACCAGAAGTTGCACCACCATTAAAAGTATACTCTTGAATTCTATAAGTTCTATTTTTACGAGAATCTTGATTATTAAATACAAATGTAAATGAAACTTTTACAGCTGGTTCATTGATACTAACTCTATAGAGGTAAGCAGAGATATTACCTTTATTAGATTCATCATAACCATTTGGGTAAAGTGTTAATTTGAATTTATTATTACCAACATCCAAAGGGACTGTACTAATACCTTCATTCACTCTTTTTAATTTATGAGTTGAAAATGTTGCGAAAATAATTGAATTTTTAAATCTTGGTAATAGTGATAATTTATTTGAAGCGTCCATTGATAATTGTTCCAATTTAATCACCCTTTCTAAAAGTTTTTCATATTTATTATTGATTTGGTAGATTTGGTTCTTACATTCAACCAATTCCAATTGTTGGTTATTTATAACTTTGTCCATCTCAAATGAGTGATTCACCTTTTCATAATGGTCGGCCAATTCGAATCTTTTGAAATCAATAGACTCATTTTTACTATTATTTAGACAACAATATTTACATTTTACAATTGTAAATTTACAATCTTGATCTATGTGCAGTCTTAATTGTTCCCTTGGGAATGATTTTTTACAAGACTCGGATTGAGTGCATTGTATTCTAACTTTTGGACAAACTAAAGCATGAGCATCCAATTGACCTGGTATCTCCTTATCACAATGTAAACAATACTTTGAACTGAATTTACAATCTATTTTATGTTCGGCAATTTGCTTTAATCTTAATATTTTATCACATCCTGTGAATGGACATTTTTCAAATCTAAATTGACATTCAACTTGATGTTTCTCTAATGCTTCAACTGTAATTATCTCTTTACAACCATTTGATTCATCCCTTATCAATGCTTCATTCATTGATGAATCATCAACATTTACATTTTCAATAAAGAAAAATGAATTTGGACAATAAACTTTTTTTTTTAAAAACTCATTTTCAATAAATCTATTTCTTGATAATTCATTCATTGAATTAACTGGTGTTCTACAAATCATACATTCTTTTTTATTTAATAATGAATCTGACCAACATGATTTACATGCTAAATGTCTAAAAAAAAAAAAAAAAAAAAAAAAAAAATTAATAAATATTTATCTTGTGTTATGTATATATATATATTTTTTTTTTTTTTCAATCCTTACCCATCTCTACATTGAAAAACTTCTTTTTTTGAAGAACTTGAATAATATAAATCAAAACAAATTGGGCATGTAAAATTATCTGATAGTGATTCATGATCTACTAAAAGTTCATTAATTGAATATTTTACTGTCATTTTATGATTTTTTTTTTAATATATATTTATTTATTTGGAAAAAATTAGGATATGATGAAAAAAAAAAAAAAAAAAAAAAAAAAAAAGAGAAAGTTTTAAAAAAAAAAAATTAAAAAAAAAATAAAAAAATAAAAAAAAACTGATTAAATTTTTAAGTTAATCTCTCGAAAATATCTTTTTTTTTTCAGTTTCCAAAACAATTATTTTATTTTATTTTTTATTTTTTTTTGCCCAAGTTTTCACACACAACAATTTTTTTTTTTTTTTTTTATTTCTGTTCTATTTTTATTTTTATTTTTTTTTTTATTGCCCAAATAAAGATTGAAATAATTTTGGAAATAATGATTTTTCATTAATTGATAATTGTGAAAACCAAATTTTCATTGAATTAATATCATTTTTATCAATTGGAAATTGTTGTAATGATAAAGCAGTATTCATTTTGAAATTGAATGAAAAATCAGTATTTTCAGTATCCAATAGAATATAATTTAACATATTATCCTTTAGGATTTGAATACCTTCTTTTTCAATTGAATCACTATAACTATTTGAACACATTAAACCTATTGAATAGATTATTTGATTTTTTATAGTTTCATTTGTTAATACACCAATTAAAATCCATAATTTAGTAGCAATCAATGTATTATGAGACCAAATCCAACCTAAATAAATTGATAATAATTCTAAACTTAATAATATTGTAAATATTTCTTGATATTCTTGTTTTTGTTCTTGTTGATTATTATTACTATTATTTTCAACAATTTCAATTAATTCATCAAGTTTTAAAATTAATGCATTTGAATAATTCTCTAAATTAAATTCATTATTAATTGGTAAATTTATACATTGAAAGAATTTTTTAAATTTCCTAGCCTATATATAAAAAATAAAAAATAAAAAATTAATTAGTACAAAGATGTTAAATATTTAAAAAATTTAAAACAATAATAATAATAATAATAATAATAATAATAATAATAATAATAATAATAATAATAATAATAATAATAATAATAATAATAATAATAATAATTACAATAATTGAATTATCTTTTAATGATAATAATTTAAAATTTAAAATTGCAATAAATGTTTTTATCAAATAATCACCATCTTTTGATTTAAAAAATAAAGGTATAATTGATTGAACGATTAAGAATATATCGATTCTAATTGTTGAATATTCTTTTAATGATTCATAAAGTAATGTTTGAATCGGATAGAATTGTTGTAAAATTTGACAAACTGAACATAAAACTTGACATAAAAATAATGATTGTGATTCTTTTATCATTGATAATGAATTTATTATTGAATTTGAAATTTTCGATTTCAATAATATTGTACTTATCATTAATTTAAAGAAATTAGATTTAAAATTATCATTACTCTTTATAAATTTACAAATTAATGAAATCATTGAAAGAAAACTCTTATGTAATGGTTGTGTTGTTGAGTTTGTTGTAGTTGTAGTACTAGTTGTTGTTGTAGTTGTTGATGTTGTAATAATTGAATGACTTAATAAAAGACGTTCAACAATTGAATAAAATAATTTTTTCACCCAAATTGTTTCATTACCACCATTTTCTTTCCATGATTCTAATGATAATGATTTATATACAGGTTCAATTGAATTTGAATCAAATGATGATTGAATTTTTGATAATTGTTCATCAATAAATTTATATGTTAAATGTTGACTCTTATCAATTGGTTTTGATTTTGGTTTTGATTTTGGTTTTGGTTTTGGTAGTTGTGATTGTTTTTTTACTGTTGTTGTTTGTTGTGGTAGTTGTGGTGGTTGTGGTGGTTGTTTTTGTTGAGTAATAAGTGGTGGTAAAGAATCAAATAATTTATTTCTTTTTTCATTTGGTTGAGAAGTTTGTATTGCAGTACTACTCTTTTCAATTTCTGTATCTGATAATTTTCTTTTATTATTTTTACTTGGTGATTGTATTGTTGATTTTGGTGGTGGTAAAGTTGTAGTGATGGTTGTAGGTGTAGGTGTGGGTATTGGTGTTGGTATTGGTGTTGGTATTGGTGTTGGTATTGGTTTAGCAGCTTTTATCTTATTTTCTAAATTCTTTTCAGCCAATTTTTGCTGAAGAGGTTGTTTTTTATTCTTTTCTGGTGATGGACTATTAATTGTTGTTTCAAATATACCAGGTGAAATTGGTGAAAATACTGAAAAATCTGATGAAACTGCATTCAACACTGAGTAAGGATCACGTGTTATTTGGTTATTTAATGATGATGATGATGATGATGATGATGACGATGGTGGTGTAAGTATAATTGGTGTTGTTTCAAAATTAGTTGGGGTTGTAACTATATCTGTTGCCTTGTTTGTTGTTGGCGTTGTTGTAGTTGAATTAGAAATTATTTCTGATGTTGGTGTTGCTGGAATTGATATTGATATTGGTATTGGTGTTGGTGTTGTTGTTGGATTTGGTGTTGTTGGTGTTGTTGTTGGTGTTGTTGGTGTTGTTGGTGTTGGATTTGAAATTGTTTCAGTTGATATTGGTGTAGGTGTTGAAGTGGTGGTAGCATTAGGTATTTTAGTAGTATTGTTTGTTGGTAAATTTAATGTTTTAGTAGTTTTAGAAATTGTTGATTTTTTAGGTATTGTTTTTTTAGCAGCACTAGGTTGAGGTTTAGTAATTGGTGGTGGTGGTGTAAATACCTCAAGTTCAATTGATTTAATTTCTTTAATTTCTTTATCAATTTCCTTATCAATTTCCTTTTCAAATACTTGATCCTCTTTTAATTTTCTCTCATTTTCCAATTTCTCTTTTTCCTTTTGTTTTTCATTCTCTAATTGTTTTTGAATTTCAATATCTCTTTCTTTTTCAATATCTCTCTCTTTTTCAATCAATCTTTCTTTTTCTTTTTGTTGTTCTAGCTTTTCTTTTTCCAATCTCTCTTTATCTAATTTTTCTTTTTCTAATCTTTCTTTTTGTTGTTCTTTTTCCAACTTTTCTTTTTCTTTTTGAAACCTTTCTCTCTCTAATCTTTCTTTTTCTAATCTTTCTTTTTCTAATCTTTCTTTCTCTAATCTTTCTTTTTGTAATCTTTCTTTTTCAAATCTTTCTTTTTCAATTCTTTCTTTTTCCTTTTGTAACCTTTCTCTCTCTAACTTTTCTTTTTCTAACTTTTCTTTTTCTAACCTCTCTTTTTCTAATTTTTCTTTTTCCTTTTGTGATCTTTCTCTCTCTAACCTTTCTTTTTCTAATCTTTCTTTTTCTAATCTTTCTTTTTCTAATCTTTCTTTTTCTAATCTTTCTTTTTCTAATCTTTCTTTTTCTAATCTTTCTTTTTCTAGTCTTTCTTTTTCTAATTTTTCTTTTTCAAATTGTTCTTGTTTTGTTTTTTCAATTATTTCCATTTGTTTTTGTTTGATAGTTAACATTTCATCAATTTCAAATAAATTACTACCTATATCATCATCCTCACTACCAAATCCTGGAATATCGTTATCATCTGATTCTGTTTCTGTTTCTGGTTCAGACTCTGAATCCGAATCATCGCTTTCTTCATCAGATTCTTTTTCACTTTTATCATTATCCTTCATTAAAATATCTTTTGTAGTATCATTTTCTAAAATTGATATTTGTTGTTGTGGTGATGTTATAGTTGTTGTTGCTGCTGTTATTGTTGGTGACGGTGGTAAAATTGTTTTTGTGGTTGTTGTTGTTATGGTTGGGGGTGAGGTGGTTTTAAAAATTGGTGCATTTATAGTGGTGTTTTTCTTTTGTGGTTGTATTGTTTGAATAATTGGTGTTAGTGGTGATGTTGTTGTTGTTAAAATTGGTGGTGATGTTGTTTTTGTTGTTATAATTGGTGGTGGTGGTGTTGTTGTTATTGTTGTTGTTGTTGTTGTTGTTTTTATAATTGGTGGTGGTGTTGTTTTTATAATTGGTGGTGGTAGTGATGGTGTTGTTGTTATAATTGGTGGTGGTGGTGATGTTGTTGTTATAGCTGGTGGTGATGTTGTTTTTGTTGTTGCTATAATTGGTGGTGGTAGTGATGGTGTTGTTGTTTTTATAGTTGGTGGCAGTGGTGATGTTGTTGTTGCTGCTATAATTGGCGGTGATGATGTTGTTGTTTTTGTGGTTGTTGTTGCTGCTGCTATAATTGGTGGTGTTGTTGTTGTTATAATTGGTGGTGTTGTTGTTGCTACTATAATTGGAGGTGATGTTGTTTTTGTTATAATTGGTGGTAATGTTGTTTTTGCTGCTATAATTGGTGGTGATGTTGTTTTTGTTGTTGCTGTTGTTGTTGCTGCTGCAATAGTTTCAAGTACTTTGGTTCCATCCTCCCAAAAATCTTCTTCATATTCTTCATTAATTTTATTTACATTTTCATTTACATTTACATTTACATTTACATCTACATCTCTATTTTCAAACAAATCACTATTAATTTGCTCAAATTCTATATCACCTTCCAATTCTTTTTCTTTTTCTCTTTCCCTTTTTAATTCTTTCTCTAATTCTTTTTCTTTTTCTAATTGTTTTTCTTTTTCTAATAACTGCTTTTGATTTTCTTCAAATTGAGAGATTGTCATATTATCATTATCATCATCGTAACTTAATCCAATATCATTATTATTATTATTATTATTATGTTCCTTATTATTATTGATTTCATTATCTTCATTATTAATATCATTTTCTAAATCTCCATTATCATTAAATGATGGTATATTATTTAATTGATTAGCTAAATCATCATGATCATCTTGTTCATTTACTTTTTTTCTACGTCTAGTTAATGTTTTTAATTGTGTTTCATTATTATTATTATTATCATCATTATTATCATTATTATTATTATTATCATTATCATTATTTTTGTTATCATTAAATTTACCACAACCAGGACAAGAGAAAGAGAAAATCTTTTTTTTTAAACTTGTGTTATCTTTTTCTAATTTCTCAGATTTCTTTTTAAATTCTATATATTTTTTTTTATATTCGTCAAATAATTCCAATTTCTTATTGGCTTTATCCATATTTTCTAATAACATACTATAACTTTCAACCTTTGCACGAATTTGAACGTTTAAAGAATTCATTGATATAACTTCAGCATCTTTTGATGCCAATTCTTTATTAATTCTTTCAATTGTTTCTTCTAATTTTGAAATCTTTGTTCTTAATGGTAAATGACTATTAATTTCAGTATCTAATTGAAACTTTAAATTTTTAGTTTCTTTTTGTTCATTTACATATAATTTTTCAAAATGTTTTTCATTATTATTATTATTATTATTACTACTATTACAATTATTTTCAAAATGTTTTTCATTATTATTATTATTATTATTATTATTATTATTATTATTATTATTATTATTATTATTATTGTTATTATTATTGTTCCTATTATTATTAATAATTTGAATTTGATTATTTAATTTATTATTTAAATTTTCTATATTTATATTTTTTTGTTCCAATTGAAATTGTTGATTATTTAAAATTAATTTTAATTTATCATTCTCTTGTGTTATAAATTGGTTTTGTGTTTGAAGTTCTTTAAATCTTGAAACTAATGAACTAGTAGCTATAATTTTGGATTTCATTATCATTAAATTATTATTTACAATATCATTATTATTATTATTGGTGGTATTGTTATTATTTACATTTTGGGTTGACATTGGTGTTGAGTTTATTTCAACAATTTTATTTTCATTATTTTTATTATTATTATTGTTATTATCATTATTATTGTTATTATCTGTATTTGTAAAATTATCCATTGTCAAAAATTTTATTTGTCTCTGGAAATTTTAAAAATAAAATTAAAAAAAAAAAATTAAAAAAATAAAAAAACGAAAAAAAAAAAAATAAAAAATAAAAAAAAATATTTTTTTTATTTTTTTTTTTAATTTAATTTTTTTTTTTTTTAATTTTTTCCTATTAAACCACTATCAGAAATTTCTTTATTATTTATTTATTGTTTTTTTATACCATTCTTTATGATCAAATAATAATTTATTTAAAAAAATAAAATATCAAAATTAGAAAAAAAAAAAAAAAAAACTAAAAAATTTAATTAAAAAAAATAAAAATAAAAAATATTTTAAGCGTCAGATATTTATTTTTCAAATGGAAATTTGATTTTAATTTTTAAATTAATTAATTTTAAATTTTTTTTTTTTTTTTTTTTTGTATCAAAATACAATTGCTTTTTTTATTTAAAATTTTTTTTTTTTTTTTTTTTGAAAAAGAAAAAAAAAAAAAAATCTATTCAAAGTTTTTTCATATTAAAATTCAATTAACATAATATTTATTGTTATATTATATAAATATAATTATTGAAAAATAAAAATAAAAATAAGTAAATAAAATAAAAAAAAAATAAAAAATAAAAAATAAAAAATAATTATTTAAGACGGATAAATAAATTAATAAATAAATAAATAAATAAATAAATAAATAAATAAATAAAGAAAGAAAGAAAGAAAGAAAAAAAGAAATAAATAAATAAATAAATTTAAAAATAATAGTAATAATAATAATAAGAAAATGATTGATGACGAAAATTTAAATGGTAAAGAACCATTTTTAAAGAAAGAGAATCAATTATTATTTTTTTTAAATGGTGAAAAAGTTTTAATTAATGAACCAAACCCAGAATTAAGTACACTCGATTATATTAGATCGATTGGGTTAACTGGATTAAAGAGAGGTTGTAGTGAGGGTGCATGTGGTAGTTGTACATTTATGTTATCAAATGTTGTGAAGGATGATAATGATACATTCAGAATTGTACATCGTGCAGTTAATGGTTGTTTATACCCATTATGTGCATTGGATGGTATGGCAGTTACAACCATTGAAGGATTAGGTAATATTGATAAAGGTTTACATTCAATTCAAGAGAGAATCTCAGAGAATAGCGGTTCACAATGTGGTTTCTGTACACCAGGTATCATTATGGCATTATATGCATTCCTTAGATCCAACCCAAATTCAACTCAAAAAGATATTGAACAAAATTTCGATGGTAATTTATGTAGATGCACAGGTTATAGACCAATCTTGGATGCTGCAAAATCATTTGCAAATCAACCATCAGATGAACAACTAGTAGAATTACCATTACCACCAATGGCAACTATTGATGATAAAAAAGATGATACACAAATGATTTGTCCAGGTACTGGTAAACCATGTAATTGTAAAACTAAAACTTCACATGTAAGTAAATAATAATAATAATAATAATAATAATAATAATAATAATAATAATAATAATAATAATAATAATAATAATAATAATAATAATAATAATAATAATAATAATAATAAAAAATTAAATAAATTAAATAATATTAATTTTTTTTTTTATTTTTTTTTATTTTTTTTTATTTTTTTTTAAAAAAAAAGATACCAAATAAACCAATGGAATTAAATAGTGAACCAATTTTCCCACCATTTTTAATGGAATATAAAAAAGAATCATTAAAGTTTACAGGATCAAGAGTTACATGGTATACACCAACAACTTTAGAGGAATTATTAAAGATAAAGAAAGAAAAGACCAATGCAAAGATTGTGGTTGGTAATACTGAGATTGGTATTGAGACTAGATTTAGGAGTATAGTTTATCCAACTATAATTTGTCCAACTAGAGTTGAAGAATTAATTCAAATTCAAAAAGAAGACAATGGTGTTAGAGTTGGTGCAAGTGTAACATTAACAGAGATGAAATCCTATTTGAATGGAATTATAAAGTCAAGTGAAAATGATGAAATTGCCAATAAAAAGAATGGCACATTTAAAGCAATCATTAGTCAATTGAAATGGTTTGCAGGTAATCAAGTTAGAAATGCCGCTTCAATTGGTGGTAATTTATGTACAGCTTCACCAATCTCTGATTTGAATCCAGTTTTATTAGCTGCTGGTGCAGTATTGACAATGGTATCGTTGGATGATAATGGTGCTAAGGTTAGAAGACAAGTGCCAATAAATCAATTCTTTTTAAGATATAGAGTGGTTGACATTAAACCAGAGGAGATATTAGAATCTGTATTCATTCCATACACTCGTCCATTGGAGTTCATTCAAGCCTATAAACAATCCAGAAGAAGGGAGGATGATATTGCAATCGTTTCATGCTGTTTCAGAGTTTTGTTAGAACCAATTGCAGAGTCTGCTTCAAATACAGTGGATAGTAATTTCAAAATTAAAGATTGTGTATTGGCATATGGTGGTATGAATGTGAAAGCGGTAACTTGTGAAAAGACTGAAAAACAATTAATTGGTTCAGTTTGGAGTAGAGAGTTATTGAATGATGCTTGTTTGAATCTTGAATCTGATTTACCATTGGCTGCAGGTGCTCCAGGTGGTATGATTGAATATCGTCGTTCATTGACCACTGGTTTCTTCTTTAAATATTTCTTAACAGTTTCAAAACAACTTTACCAAATTTCAAATGGTAATCCATTGTATTTAGTCAGTGATAAAGAAAAATCAGCAACCGATGCTTATAGTAGACCTTTATCATTTGGTGAACAAAATTACCAAACTCAACCAGATAAACATCCAATCACCCAACCAATTAAACATCAATCCGCTGATAAACAAGTGACAGGTGAGGCATTGTATGTCGATGATGTAAAGATGAAATCGTTATATGCAGTTATGGTACCATCATTGAAAGCTCATGCTAATATTAAATCGGTTGATGCATCAAAAGCATTGAAAGCACCAGGTGTAAAAGCATTCTTTAGTGCAAAGGATATTCCAGGTATTAATGATTGTGGCCCTGTAATTCATGATGAAGAGGTGTTTGTTACTAAAACTGCTTTATTCCATGGTGCACCAATTGGTTGTATTGTCGCTGAAACTCATATTCAAGCATTGGAAGCTTCTAAATTGGTTGCAATCGAATATGAAGAGTTACCAGCCATCACATCAATTGAGGATGCAATTTCAAAACAATCATTCTTCCCATTCACTCATTTATTAAAAGATGGAGATATGGAGAAGGGGTGGAGTGAGTCTGATCA
Organism: Dictyostelium discoideum AX4; assembly: GCF_000004695.1. Taxonomy (NCBI): domain Eukaryota; phylum Evosea; class Eumycetozoa; order Dictyosteliales; family Dictyosteliaceae; genus Dictyostelium; species Dictyostelium discoideum. The sequence continues at coordinate 4,825,289 of NC_007091.3, forward strand.
TATTATCGATGGTGAATTTAAAGTTGGCGCACAAGAACACTTTTATTTGGAACCAAATGGTACTTTGGTAATTCCAGGCGAAGGTAAAGAATTAACAGTTATATCATCCACTCAAAATCCAACTAAAACTCAAGCAATCGTTGCAAGTGTATTAGGTATTGGTCAAAATCAAGTTGTATGTAAATTAAAGAGATTAGGTGGTGGTTTTGGTGGTAAAGAAACAAGATCCATCTTTTCATCATGTGTTGCTGCCATAGCTTCCTATCATATGAAAGAACCAGTGAGAATCATACTAGATAGAGACACTGATATGAGTACCACTGGTACTAGACATCCATTCATTGCTCGTTATCGTGTTGGTTTCACCAAAGAGGGTCTTATTAAAGCTTTGGATTTGGAATTGTATGCCGATGCAGGTTTCTCTTATGATATCTCTGTTGGTGTATTGGATAGAGCTATTTTCCACTCTGAAAACTCTTACAAGATTCCAAATGTAAATATCCTTGGTCGTTTATGTAAAACCAATTTACCTTCAAATACTGCTTTCCGTGGTTATGGTGGTCCACAAGCTATGATCATTTGTGAGAATTGGGTAGAAAAGATTTCAAAAACCCTTGGCATGGATTCTTACAAGATTAGAGAATTAAATTTCTACAAAGAGGCTGAAGTCACTGCATATAGACAATCAGTGGTAAATAATATGATGAAACGTGTTTGGGATGAATTAATGGTGAAATCAAATTATCATCAACGTTTAATTGCTGTTGAAAAATTCAATAAAGAAAATCGTTATAAAAAGAGAGGTATTTCAATTATTCCAACCAAATTTGGTATGTCTTTTACCGTGAAAACTTTGAATCAAGCAGGTGCACTCGTTCATGTTTATACCGATGGTACTATATTGGTGACTCATGGTGGTACTGAAATGGGTCAAGGTTTGAATACAAAGATGATTCAAATTGCTGCTCGTGCATTCAATGTACCAGTTTCCGATGTTTTCATCTCTGAAACCTCAACCGATAAAGTTCCAAATACTGCTCCAACCGCTGCATCAGTATCATCCGATCTTAATGGTATGGCAGTATTGGATGCTTGTCAACAAATTCTTTTACGTATGGAACCAATTAGAGAAAAGAATCCAAATGTCCCATTCAAACAACTTTGTACACTTTGTTTTGTTGAAAGAGTTAATTTATCTGCCAATGGGTTCTATGCAACTCCAAATGTTGGTTACATGTTCAAGGATAGTGGTGTTGGTGAAGGTACACCTTTCAATTACTTCAATTTCGGTGCTGCTTGCTCAGAGGTCGAAATTGATACACTCACTGGTGACCATACTACATTGCGTTCAGATGTAATTTTAGATGTTGGTGATTCATTGAATCCAACCATTGATATCGGTCAAGTGGAGGGTGCTTTCGTTCAAGGTATGGGTTGGAGTACACTTGAAGAGGTCGTTACATTCCCATCAGGTTATATGTTTACTCGTGGTCCTTCAACTTATAAGATTCCAGGTTTCAATGATGTACCAATTGAATTCAATGTTTCATTACTTGGTGATGCTCCAAATCCAAAAGCAATTCACTCTTCAAAAGGTGTTGGTGAACCACCACTCTTCCTTGGTTCCTCTGTTTATTTTGCAATTCGTCAAGCTATCACCGCTGCAAGATTAGAAAATAATCTTACCAATTGGTTCGATTTACAATCACCTGCAACTTGTGAAAGAATTAGAACTTCATGTCTTGATAATTTTGTTTTACAATTTAGAAAACAATAATCAAAATAATTTGTATAATCAAAAAATTATAAAAATAAAAATAAAAATAAATATATTACATATATATAAAAAATAAAAAAGAATAAATTAATTTAAAAAATAAAAAATAAATAATTAAATTAACAATATCCCATTCCTATTTTTGTTTATTGTTTTTTATTTTTAATACATATATTCTTTTTTTTTTTTTATTCTTTTTTTATTGGTATTTGTATATCTTTTTTTTATTTTTTTTTTTTAATTTTAACCTAAGAAATTGAATACAACAAGGTGAAGAATTAAATTGCATAAAAGATAATCAGTGAATGCTCTTTCAATTGAAATGGTTTTACCAAAATTGTTAATTGGATTAATTTGAATTCTTAAACATACTATAATTGATAATTTTAAATATTGAATAAAATTGATTGTTTTTTAAAATATAAAAAAAAGGGTATTAATATTTGGTATTATCATTATTATAATTCATTATTAATTATTAATTATTTATAATATTAGGGGTGAGTGGTGGAGGAGGAGGGAAATTATTTTTTTTAAAAAAAAAAAACTTTACCTGTTAAAACAAAACAACCAACAGTTGAAATGAAAGCAGCTAAAAATGAATTGAATGGGTAGGTACCAACCAAACAACAATATGTGAATACAATTACACCAGTAATGAAAGTATATATAAGGAAAAGATCAATAATCTTTAATTTTTGTGGAGTCTTTGAATAACTCTCAAAAAATGATTTAACAATTGATGTAAATGTAAGATTATTTGATGATGTTGATGCTGTTGTTGACATTTTTTATTTTTTTTTCTTTCTCTGTGGTCTAAATAAAATTATATCTTGATGATCACAAATTAATTTCAAAAAAAAAAAAAAAAAAAAAAAAAAAAAAATTAAAAAAAAAAAAAAAAATTAAAAAAAAAATTTTTTGAAAAAAAAAAAAAAAAAATGAAAATGGAATTGATTAGCAAAACGATTGAATATCTTTACTTTTTATTTTTTATTTTCTGGGCTTTTTTTTTTTTTTCTAAAAATTTGTTTCCAATTCAAAAAAAGTATCCTAATAAATAATAATAATAATAATAATAATAATTTTTTTTTTTTTTAATTTAAATTTGTAATTGTTTTATTTGTTTTGTGATACAATATTTATTTATTTAGTTTCTTTTTGTTCCTTTCCAACTTTCTTGAATGAATTTCTATATTGGTCATATTTTTCTGTTCAATTTAGTACCATCAATATCTCACCTTCACTTTTAGTTGGTTGCAACCAACTAAAAGTGAACTACAGATTATTCTACCAATACCTCACCTTCCTTTTTAGTTGGTTGGTATTGGCAGAATAATATGATGTTAACGCACCAACTAAAAATGAAGGTGAGATGTTGATGGTACTAATTTGAGGGGGGTTTATTTTTGAAATTATTATTCTTTTTTAATTGGGCAATTATTTATTTTTTGTTTTTTATTTTCTATTATTTATTATTTTTTATTTTTTTATTTTTTATTATTTATTATTTTTTTATTTTTTTTTTTGAATTATTATTCTTTATTTAATTAGTAACTGTTTGCTTATATTTTTTAATTTTTAATTTAATTATTTAGTGTTTCTTGTTTAAATTCTTTTCTTTTTTTTATTTTTTAATCTTTTTTAATTATAGAGGGTTTTTTTTTTTTCTGTAGTGATTCTTGATTTAATAAAACATCATTGGTTGAAAATTCAAAATTATTGACTGACAACATATTTAATAATATTTTTGATTTTAAAGATTATTCTAATTAAATAAATAATGAAAAAAGTAGGTATTTTTTTTTTATTAAATTGAATAGGTGTAGAGATATGAAAAATAAATTATAATTAAATTTCCAAAAAAAAACCATCATTTATTCTTCATGATGGTTTAAAAAAATAGGGATAAGACACAAATAAATGGGAAAATTTTTTAAAAAAAAACTTAAAAAAAATCAGAAAAAAAATATTTAAATAAAAAAAATTGAAGTTCTTTAGATAACTTGGAAGTTATGGGAATTCAAAATACTGAACAAGCAAATACTCAAAATAATGTTTCAAAACGTTTAGAATTTCAAAATCGTGAATTAATCATTGAACAATTAAATCAAGCAATTCGTCTTTTATCGAAAGATCAACGTGCTCTTAATGTTTTAAAAACTGAAGTTGAACATCAAATTAAAGAAAAAGAAGAAAGAATTAAACAATATATATAAATTAATTAATTATTAAAAAAAAAATAAAGAAAAAAATATATTTATTTTTATTTTTTAGATTTTTTTTTTTTTTTTTTTTTTAATTATATTTGTTTCAAATAAAAAAATAAAAAAAAAAAAAAAAAAAAAAAATTAAAAGATGCCTTTTCAATATTGCAAAGAAAAAAAAAATTAAAAGATGCCTTTTCAATATTGCAAAGAAAAAAAAAAATTAAAAATTAAATTTGGAAATAAAAACTTTTTTTTTTTTTGGAATTTTCGACTTTTAGAGTAAGTGATTTTTTTTTTTTTTTTTTAAGCAAAATGATTGGATCTTTTATTTTCTATTAAAATTAACAAAATAAACAATTTAATTTTGTTAAAATTATTAGAAAAAATTGCTTATAATAAGGTTGTAAGTTTTTTTTTTTTTTTTGGTTTTGGTCGCCTAAAAAAAAAAAGTATAAATAAATAAAAAAAAAAATTAAAAATTTAAAAAAAACAAAAAAGAATGGATCCAGAATCATTTGGTTTAGATAAAACAGCTATTGAAATTTGTAATAGCTATATGCCAGTATTAGATATTGAACCAAGATTAATTAGAGAAGGTTTTAAATCATTATATGATAATCAAAAGAAACATATTAGTAAAACCAAACAATATCAATTAAATAAAGAGAATGGTGATAGTTTAATGGATGTTCATTTCTTTTATCCAAATGGTTATGAACAAAATCCAGTCGACCATAAATATAAAGCAATATTTTATATTCACGGTGGTGGTTTTATGGTTGACGGTATTAAAAAATTACCAAGAGAAATTAGTGATAGAACAAATTCAATTTTAATTTATCCAGATTATGGATTAACACCAGAGTTTAAATATCCATTAGGTTTAAAACAATGCTACCAATTATTCACAGATATAATGAATGGCAATTTCAACCCATTCAATGATTTAATCAATGATTCAATTTCAATAGTTGGTGAGAGTTCAGGTGGAAATTTCGCACTTTCTCTACCATTAATGTTAAAATTAAATAATTCAACATTTTTTAAGAAAATTTCAAAAGTTTTAGTATACTATCCAATTACCGATTGCAATTTTGAAACACCATCCTATAATAGATTCTCAGAGAAATTCTATTTAACAAAGGAAGGTATGAAATGGTGTTGGAATCATTATACAAATAATGATTCCGATAGGGATGAAATCACTTGTTGTCCATTGAAAGCCACAATCGATCAACTAAAAGATTTTCCAGAAACTTTGGTTATCACTGCTGAAACCGATGTCTTAAGTTCTGAAGGTGAACAATTTGGTTTAAAATTATCAAATGCAAATGTTAAAGTTTCAGTTTTAAGAATTTTAAAAACAATTCATGGTTTCGTTTCACTTGACCAAACAAATGATAGTATCGCTTGTAGAGTTGGTATGGATTTATCGATGAACTTTTTAAATAATATCTCAAATAATTCAATTATTAATGAAAATAATAATAAAACTTTATTAAAATTACTTTAAAAAATAAATAAATAAATAAAAATATATATTTTAAAATAAATAAATTTTTATATATAATACAATGATATTACTTGTTTATTTAAATAAAAGTGATAATATTTTAAATAATTATAATAATTATTATTATTTAATTTGTTATTGTACCAGTTCTCCATTCATTATTAATACATGGACTACCACCACGATCTCTGCCATAATAGTCATAAGTGTTTCTATTGCATTGAGAATCAGTACTACATGGTACTTTAACTGAGCATTCGATTGGTTTATGATAACAACCATATAACATTGAGCAAAAATCAGCTGTACAAGGGTCTTTATTTAAAATTAAATTTTAATGTTAGAAAAAATAATTTAAAATATTAAATTTAAAATTCTTAATTAAAAATTCTTACTATTATCATCACAATTCATTGGAGTTATATTCACATCCTTTTTCACCACAAGTATCAAGTGTACATGCATCATAATCTGAACAACGAGTTTCATAATGATAACAATATCCACGGAAATCACAAAAATCAACTGTACAAGATCTGGTTTTGTTTTTTTAAATTTATTTTTATTTTTATAAATAATTAATAAATAATTAATAATTTAGAAAAAAAATTTTAAATTTTAATAATAAAAATAAATTTACATACTATTATCGTTTCATTTTTGTTCACATGATTGAGTTGGTTCTGGTGGATTTACTGGTGCGTTGACACAACCATATGGACCACAACTACAATTGTATTATTATTTCCATCATTACAAGTATCAGCAATTTGATAACAACTTCTAGTATTTTCATCACAATGATTGGTATGACAAATATCAACATTACTTTTTGGGCATATATATATTTACTCGTTTCAAAACAACTAAACATTGGAGAACAAACAAAAATTTTACAATTTGTATTCTTAAACTCTTTTTTCTTTTAATTTTTTGAAAATTTTAAATTATCTTTATTGATAATCAAAAAATAAAAAATTAACAAATTATTTTTTTTCTTGGATTTTTATTCTTATTTTTTTTTAAGTCTTTTCCCTTGTGTTTTTTTTTTTTTCTTTTGGAGATTTAAAAAAATAAGAGTATTATTATGCATTTTAAAATTATTATTGATTATCATTAAAAAATTACTTAATTGTTTTTTTTATTGAATTTTTTTTTTTTTTTAAAAAAAGTTAAATTTTATTTTTTAGGATGTCAATGGTTGAATTTGATTTATAATTTTAACATAAATTTCAGTTGCTAATTAATTTACATGATTTGAATATATTGACAATCGTTATCTATATGTTTTTCGATATCTTCCCTTTTAATTTTCATTTGACAACCTTTTAACAATCAATTTCATATTTTGGGCATTCAGTAAGATGATTTTTTACTTGATTCTTTGTGATAGATTTCATACAAAATGAACATACTTTCAATTTATAACCATTGATATTCATGTTCTTGTAATGATTTTAATCTAACAATTTTATCACACCCTTTATATGAACATGGCACAAGTTTAAATTTACAATTTTGTATATGACTATCTAATAGATCTACAGTTTTAATATCTTTACAGCCATTAATTTGATCTTATACTAATTTTTTTTTTAGATTTTCATCAAAAACAATTTCCACTTAAAGTTGTGTAAGTGTAAGAATAAATACAAAAACATTCTTCTTTACTAAAAAACTGTTCAATTACTAAACATCTTGATAAATCATTGATTAAATTTACTTTAATTCTACAAATCATACATTCTTTTTTATTTTTTAATGATGTTTCCCAACATCCTTGACATGCGAAATGGCCAGATTTACATTGATAAATTGATTTCTTGTAAATAAATTCACAACAAATTGGACATGAATATTTATTATTATTTTGTAATGATTCTTGATTTAATAAAAAATCATTGATTGTAAATTTGATATCAATTATTGACATACTCAGAGAGAATATATATATTTTTTTTAAAAAAAAATAGGAATTAAAATAAAATAAATAAATAAGAAATGATTTAATGAATTGGTGAGCACATATATATATATATATATATATTTTTTTTTTTTTTTTTTTTTTTTTTTTTTTTTTTTTTTTTTTTTTTTATATATGTAAGTAAATTTGAATTTTTGAAAAAATAAAACTGTTATTATAATAAATTAAATTCTATAAATAAAATTTTTGGTTATATAATAATATTTTGGCACACTTGAAAAAAAAAAAAAAAAAAAAAAAAAAGACTTAAAAAAATAAGAAAAAAAATTGTAATATGGTGACTCAATCAAAAAACACACAAATAATTTTCAAAATTGGCTTAAAAAAATAAGAAAAAAATTAAAAAATATTTGAAAATGAAGTAACTACCATTTTCACAATGACAAATTACAAAAAAAAAAAAAAAAAATATTTAAATCTTTTTTTTTTTTTTTTTTTTTTTTATAATTTTCATTCACAATATAACAATAATAATAATTATTTAAAATGGGTAATTTATTATCTCATACTTATGGAGTCCCTTCAATAATTTCAATAATAATTATAGTATCCTCATCAATTTTTTTAATAATTTTAAAAAAAGATAAACAAAAATATATAAATAATCAAATTAATAATCAAATTAATAATCAAATTGTTCCTGAAATATCCAATAATAATAGTTATAATAATAGTGATAATAATAATAATAATAATAATAATAATAATAATAATAATAATAATAATAATAATAATAATAATAATAATAATAATAATAATAATAATAATAACGATGATTCATCTGTTAATCTTGGCAATAATTTAAAAACTACAGATTATGATATTGTAATTGATTTACAAAGTGTTGATACATTTGTAATTAAAGATGCTTGTTGGACAGTATATGTCAATAAAGATTTACTTAAAAATGTTAAAGAAGATTCACCAAATCCACTAGACTGTCTTTTAGAAGGTTCAAATAAATTTAGAACTGCAACCATTATTGGTTATTTTAAAAGAGGTAAATATTAAATCAATCAATCAATCAATTAATCAATCAATCTACATATTTATTAACATTTGTATATTAATTTTCATAATTTTTTTTAATAGGCAAAACCTTTACAGCAAATTTAATAAATAATATTAATTTACCATCTGGTAGTAAAACTAAAACAAAAGGTTTATCAATTTATATTTCTCATACAAATGATACTTTATTTATTGATACTCAAGGTAGTAATACTCCTCTACCATTTTTTGTAGATGAAAATGAAAATGAAGAACTTAAAAAAGCTTATAATATCAATCAAGCTGATGGAAGTATTAAATTGAATAATCTTCATCTTGCACGTAAGAAAGCAACTGAATCATTCATTCAAGAGACTGCTATTAGTTTATCAAATGTTGTAATTTTCGTTGTTAATGAAATGACATGGCACGATCAACAAAATATAATGGCCATTCAAAAGAAGATTAAAACTCAAAATCCAATTGAAAAACAAAAAATCAGAGAACTCTATGTGTTTCATAATTATATGAATATTTCAAATATGGTTGATCTAATGGCAATGATTAAAACCTATGTAACAACTCCATTCAAAGGTTATTTTCATACTGAATTCAGCCTTCATTCTGATAATGAATATATAATTTATTATACAGATGCCGAGAATTTTACAACTCATTTCTTTTTATGTAATCATGGTAGTGAGTTTGGCAAAAAGTGGAATGAATTAGTGGGTAAATTTGTCAAGACTAAAATTAAAAATGTTACAAATCAAAACTATGCATTTGATACAATACTATTAGAAACTTTAAAAGAGAAAATGAAAACCAATATTAAAAATCCAACAGATTTAAAAATTGTACCATATTATAATTCTCAAACTCAAGTTGTGGAAATTGAAAATAAATCATCGAGTACAAGATCAAACACATTTGTATATAAGAGACAGACTGGTATACCATTAAAGGATCAAAAAACATTGGAAGATTTAGAAGAAATGTTCAATCAAGTTAAAGCACATACTATTGATATTAACCAAGTTCCAATGTATTCGATTGTACCTGCTATTAAAAATAATGAATATGAGCAATGGAAATATGCATTAAATAACAAGGATATCATTTTCATTGATAATCTATTGATTGTAACTGGAAGTTTCAATCCAACCTATGACAGTCTTGAATGTGAGAATCGTACATTAATATTCACATTTGATTTACCAGATATTCCAGAATCTCATTTCTCTCATTCAATCTACTATGATCCAAGTGACAAAGTTAGATACTTAAAAGTCTCGGGTAATAGAAAATTAAGTTATAGAGCATTAACTGGTACACGTGGTGGTGAGAGTACAATTAATGAATATCCATCAGCTGGTGTTAAAATTGGTAATAGTTTAAATCTTAGAAAAGATGGAGAATTTGATCTGAGAATTCCAATTGAAGCAAATTATAGTAAAAATTATTCAAATCATTTTGAAAATGGTGTTTTAACATTAACATTTAAAGAAGAAATTGAAGGTCTTCCAGATGAAAGTTGCAAATAAAAAAAATATTAAAAAAATAAAAAATAATAAATAAATAATAATCTAAAAAAATAAATCAAAAAAATTAATTTTTTATTACTTTAAGATTATCAATCAAAACCCTAAAGTGTTTTGTTTTGTTTTTTTTTTTAATTTTTTTTTTTTATTTTTATTTTTATTTTTTATCTTTTCCCCCCTCGATTTAGGATATTTTTTTATTTTTATTTTAATTTTTATTTTATTTTTTTTTTATTTTTTATTTTTTTCGTGTGTTTGTGCGCTTATGTGGTTTTATTAAAAAAAAAAAAAAAATTTCAATTTTTTTGAATTTTTAAGATAAACAAAAATAAAATAACCAATATAAACCATTAATTAAAAAAAAAAAAAGAAGAAAGAAAAGAAAAGGAATAGGGATATTAATAATAAAAACACATAATATAATAAACAATACATAACATATACATATATACACCTCATCCCATATACATATATACATATATACCTACATACACACACACACAATAAAATAAATATAAATTAAAGAATGGACTCAATTAAAAGTTTATTAGGAGATAAAGAACCAGAGAAAGAACCATCAATGTGGGATGATTTAAATAATCAATGTTCATTAACATTTACACAACGTGTTATTGGTTTTGCAGTATGTGCTGCATTAGGTTTATTATTTGCATTCTTATCATTAATGTTTTTTATATCACCAACAACATTTGCACTTTTATTTACATTAGGTGATATATTAATGGTTATGGCGTATGTGTATTTCAAATATTATTATAATTATTATAATTATAATCATAAAACACAAACACTAATAATAATAATAATTTTACTTTATTTTATTTTATTTTATTTTTCAGTACTGGTTTTATAGTTGGACCAATTAAACAAATTAAAAATATGGCAGAACCACATAGAATTATTTGTGCAATCGTATTTGTAGCATCAATGATTCTTACTTTAGTTGCAGTTTTCTTAGATTGGGGTATCATTCTCGTCATTTTCTTCATTTTATTCCAAGTTGCTTCATTATTATATTACACTTTTTCATATATCCCATATGGTAGACAATGTTTAAGAGGAATGTGTTCTTCTGTTGTCTCTGTGTAAAAAAAAAAAAAACAACAACAACAACCAACAATAAAAAAAAAAAAAAGAAATAAATCGACAAAAAATTAATATATTATTATTATTATTTATAAATAAAATAAAATAAAATAAAATAAATATTTATTTGTTTTCTTTTTCTTTTTCTTTTTCAGCTTCTTTTTCTTTTTCAGCTTCTTCTTTTTCAATTTGTGATTTTACTTCTTGTAATTTTTTATCAATTGATTCAATTTCTAAATCTAATAAATGTTTTGTATTTTCTAAATCTTCATTTGTAGTTGACTCATTTTCAAAATATTTTTTATATTCATCTTGTTCTAATTTTTTCATTTTCTTTGAATATTCTTCACCAGAAAGTATGTAAGAGAATTCATCAGCATTTAATAATTCACCAGATTTTTCAAAAAAGAATAATGAACCATTCTCTAATAGAATATAAGGTGATCCGTTTTCAGAGAATTTCGATGACTGAATATCTGAAATTGGGATTTTTAAAACTTGCATCCCTGGATTAATATGACATAATTTTATAAATTTCGAATTTGGTTCTCTATAAATTCTAATACCAAAAACACTTATCATCTTTTGACCAATTAATTGGAATGATAATGCCCAAAATGAAAATACTGATAAAAATAAAACAGTTTTCATCTTTTTTGTATTTAAAAAAATTAAAAATTAGAAAATAAATAAAAATATATATAATTATGTATATATATATATATGCACACATACATCTAAATGATTAATATAAGCAATGATTGGTGAGGAAATACCAAGTAATGATTGAGCAGTTAAAAATAATTTACCAGCATTAAATAGATTTTCTTTATTTGATTGGTAAATTAAGTAATCTGGATTTTGATCTTCAATAGTTTCATTAGTTTTATATTTTTCTAAATCTAAACCAAATGGTTTCTTTTTTTTTGGTTTTTCATTTTCAAATGGGTCTGTATAAATTTCTTCTTTTTCTTCTTTTTCTACTTTTTCTAATTTTTCTACTTTTTTTTCAACATCAATATCTTTTTTATTATTATTATTATTATCATTTAATATTGTTGAAAATGATCTAAAAAAAGTTTTATTAAAATCTTTAATTTCTTTAAATGATGATAATGATGATGATTGATTCTTTAAAATTGATTTATTTGTATTTAAAAATAATCTTTGATTACTTCTATTACAATTTACAATTGATTTAATTAATGTTGAATTTAAATTTAATTTATTAAATTTATTCATTTTTTTTTTTACAGTTTACAATGAAAATAAAAAAAAAAAAAATTGATTGTGGTTTATGAAAAAAAAAAAATAAAAAAAAATTAATGAAAGTGTGGAAAAAAAAAAAAAAAAACGAAAAAAATGACACACAATAATCGTGAAACTTTTTTTTTTTAATACAATCAATTAATTTTAAATATCAATTGAGTTTTGCTTTTTTTATTTTATTTTATTTCTTTTTTTTAAATTTCTTTTCTTTATTATTTCAAATGGGTTGAAATTCGCTTTTTTTTTTTTTTTTTTTTTTTGATTTGGTTTAATTATAATGCATAAATATGTAATATTAATTTGAGATTTTTTTTTTTTTTTGTTGGTTTTTGTAGTTTTTTAAGTGTGTATTTATATATTTAATTTAAATTGAAAGTTCATCTACACTCCAATCTTCGTACATTCCATTTGGAAGGAATCTAAATAATGTTGAAAAAAAAAATAAAAAAAAAATAAAAAAAAAAATAAAAAAATAATAATAATAATAGATTAGAATATGTGTGATTTATATTATATATATATATATTTTATATATTACCTTCTAATAATTAATGGAATTTTCTTTGCTCTTAATTCTTTCCAAGCAATTTGTAATGGATCAGTTTCACCTTCTAATTCTACCATGATTGGTGCATTCATACTAATTTGTAATGCTCTTGAACCAAGTAATCTAGCTCTTTCGTATTTTGTCATGTATCTTGTTGTTTTTCTAAGGTGATTTGGAATTCTACCTGCTTCTGCTGTATTTGCATCTGCTGAAGGATCAATAATATCTGTATATGCCTCTGTTGTTTCTGTTTCTTCAACATATTCCTCTTCAAAACCACCTCCCTCATCAAACTCTTCATAACCACCATCATCACCACCACCTTCAAAATCTGCCATTTTTTATTTAATTTATTATATATTTATACAAAAAAAAAAAAAAATAAAAATAAAAATAAAAATAAAAAATAATAAATGAAAATAAAAAAATTAAAAAAAAAAAAAAAAAAAAAATAAAATAAATGCTCAAAAAAAAAAAAATGAGAAAAGAAAAACAACGAAAAAAAAAAAAAAAAAAAATTTGAAAAAAATAAAAAAAATAAAAAAAAAAAAAAAAATTTAAAAAATTTAAAAAAAAAAAAAAAAAAAAACTAAAACAGAATATTTGTTATATATATAATAATAAAAAAAAAAAACCAGGGGAAAATATCCAACTTAAATTTTTTTTAATGGGTTTTTATTATAATAATAATAATAATAATTTTTTTTTTAATTTTTTTTAAATCCCTTTTTCCAATTTTAAATTTTAAAAAACCCCGGGGGGGTGTGGAAAAAAAAAAAAACCCATGGTTTTTTTTTTTTTTTTTTTTTAAAATTTTTTTAAAATTTGAAGCCATGAATTTTTTTTTTAAAAAATTGATGAATCGCATTTTTTTGTTTTGGTTTTAAAAAAAAATTTTTTTTTTTTTTTTTTTTTTTTTAACCAAACACTCTTTGTACTTTACATAAACCCCCACTCACTCACACTATTCAGTTTTTTTTTTTTTCTTTTTTTGGAACACAATTTAAATTTTTTTAGATAAATTGGTTTTTTTTTTTTTTTTTAATATATTAATATAATCACACACCCACATATATATATATAACATATTTATTTTTTTTTATTATTAATTTTTTTATTTAAATTTTCTCATCATTCACATTAAATTTAAATAAATAAAAAAAAAAAAAAAAAATTTATATAATAAAAAAAAAAAAAAAAAAATATTAACATACATTTTTTTTTTTATTTAAACGCCTCATTTTGATAATAATAAAACTCTTTACTCTTTGTATTATTTTTCAAAAATATTAATTTAAATAGTTTTCTATAAAAAAAAAAAATAAAAAAATAAAATGGATACTACTGAACAAATTACCTCTACCACTGTTACTTCCTCCATTCCAGAAGAAAATAATACTACTACTACTACCACTACTACTACCACTACAACTACAAATACCAACAGTAATAATAATATTGATGAAGCATCAAATATGAATAAAGAAAAAGCAATTGAAAATGGTGGATTATTAAAAGCATATGCTGAACAAGGTAATTTAGAAAAAGTAAAACATTTAATTGAAGTTGAAAAAGTTTCACCAAATCAACCAGATTTATTTGGTGATTCAGCTCTTCATGGTGCTTCTGCAAATGGTAGAATTTGTAAGTTTATTATTATTATTATTTAATTTTATAATAAATAATAAAGAAAATAAATACTAAATAATAAATAATAATATTAATAATTTTTTTTATTTTTTTATTTTATTTTATTTATTTATTTTAAAAAATAAAACAGCTGTTATTGAATATTTACTTGGAAAGAAATCAAATCCAAATATTAAGAATAAAGTTGGATCAACACCATTACATAAAGCAGTTACAATTGATCATAGTTCAATTGGATTGGGAGTTCAAATGAATTTGATAAGATTATTATTAAAGTTTGGAGCTGATCCAACCATTGTTAATATGGCAGGATTGATACCAGAGCAATTGGCAACTAGTATTCGTGTGAAGGAGATGCTACAAGGTGACCAGGCCGTGACTATCCTCTTGCCAATTCCAAAGGTTCATCATGGCAAAATCATTGGTCGTGGTGGCAAGAACTTAAAAGAGTTGAGAGAGCTCACCAATACTCAAATCCAATTGCCAGAATCCAACGTTACCGATAACAAAATCACAATTAAAGGTAGAAAAGATGATGTAGAGAAAGCTCGTCAAATGATATTGGATATCGTTAATCCACCAAAAACTCCAGAAGAGATTGAAGCTGAAGAAAAGAAAAGAAAGGAAGAAGAGGAAGCCGATATTGAAATACTTAATCTCACCTCGATCGCCAAAGAAAAGCATAGTTTAATCATTGGTTCTCAAGGTAAAAATATCAAATACTTGCGTTCTCATTTCAATGTTAAAATTACAATTCCACCAACAAATTCATCTGAAAATAATATCTCAATTCAAGGTAAATCTGAAGATATTGATAATGCAATGAAATATATTAATGAAATTTTAAAAAAAAATAATGAAATTAAAAATAGAAATAATAATACTAATAATAATAATAATAATAATACTAATAATAGTAATAATAATAGCGGTAATAATAATTTTTCAAGACCAAAACCAAAAATTGTTAAATAATAATATAATTTTTTTTTTTTTTTATTAGATTAATAAATTTTTTTTAAAAAAAATATATTTCTTTTCTTTTTTAAATAAGATAAATATAAAATTTTTATTTTTATTTTATTTTTTTATTTTTTTTTTTTGTTTTTTTTCATTTTTTATTTTTTTTTCTTAAAAAATAAAAAAAAAAATAAAAAAAAAAAATCCCAATAATTTAAAATTTTAATTCTAATTTAGTGTGTTTATTTTATTTGTATTTGAATAAATGTGTTATAATTAAGTGTACTATAGAAAAATAAAAAAAAAAAAAATAATAATGGATAAAGAAAGAGGAGGAGGGGAATTAAATAAAAGCCCAGATAAAAAAGATAATGATATTCAAAATATAGTTATTATTAATGATCATTCCGATATTAATGACCATCAAAATAACAATGATAAAGAACCACTCTTAAAAAAACAACAAAATTTAAAAAAACAAATAGATGAAAATAATTATATAAATGGATATAATATAAATAGTAAACGATTAACTACAACAACTACAACAACGACCCAAAGTAATAAAGATACAATGATTAATATTGAAAATTCACAACAAATTTGTAATAATAGTAATAATAATAATATAGATAATAGCAATAATAATAATAATATTAATAATAATAATAATAATAATAATTTAAAAAAGAAAAATGATATGGTTAGATCATATGAAAATAATATAATTTATAAAACAGAAGGACCATTTAATGAAACTATACCAATTATGATAAAGGATGATGAAACTGGGCCATTAAATTTACCATTTACATTTTTAAGAGGATTATGGGTGATCATATTGGTAGCTATATTTTTATTATTGGCAACAAGTTATTTTATAGAATATAGATTTTTAGATTTACACCCAAATAATAATGGAGAAAGAGCAATTCATTACACATTCATTGCTACAAGACCAGTAGTATTGGTGCCTTTGATTTTCATAATTCCATTATATGGTTTAAACGATAGAAAAACAAGTAAATATAGTTTTTTCATTGGTATCGCCTTGGTATTAAATATTATAGGTGATTGTATATATTCAATTCAAATTAATGATCAACTTGAAAATGTTGCAAATAGTAGTGGTGGTGGTGGTACAGATGGAGATACAAATTCTCGTCAAGAAAATCAAAATTTATTATTAAATGAAATGATGTATTTATTCTCATTAATATTTTATATGTGTTCAAGATTAATGTATACAATTGCATTCTTAATTGGTATTGGAAAAAATATAAAACCAAGATTATTTCACTCAATACCATTTTATGTTTATTCAGCTACTTTAATTTTATTAATTGTATTTTCAAAATCAATTTCACCATATATGAGTAGAAATACTTTTCAACCATTACCAGATTTAGAACCAAATAGTAATAATAATAATTATAATTATAATAATAATAATGGTACAGTTAGTGGTGGTGGTGATTCCGATAGTTCATCAGATTTAACAGATGTTGATCCAGCTCATTTCTCTTTAATTTGTATTTATGGATTTATTGAAGCAACTATGGTTTGGAGGGCAATTTCATTGACATCATCATTCCCTGGTACATCACCTTCGAAAATGTTACTTTGGTTGGGTGTTTTAGGTGCTACTACATTTGGTATTGTCGATACTTTATTAGTTATCAATTCTTATTATCATCCAATCAATGCTATTTTCTATTTATCAACTGGTGGTATTTGGTTAGGAACTTCATTAATAGTTTTTAGTATTCCTCGAAGACCTGATGTCAAAGATTATATTTTTAAAGTATTTAGATTAAATAAACGTGGTATTAAAATCATTTCAAAATCAAGAGCATTTGAAAATACATTAGTTAAAGAAAATAGTATAAATAGAAAATCGAGTATAAATAATTAAAAAATTAAAAAATTAAAAATTAATAAAAATAATAATAATAATAATAATAATAATAATAATAATAATAATAATAATAATAATAATAATAATAATAATAATAATAATAATAGTAAGATCAGGTTTAAAAAAATCCAATTTCAATAAAATTAATTTTTACATAATTCGCTTTAGTTTTTTTTTTTTTATTTTTTTTTCTATTTTTTTTATTTATTTTAATTTTAGTAAATATTAAGTGTACTGAATTATATTGGTTTTTCGACATATATATATTTATTTTTTTGAATGGAGATGATTTATAATACTTAATGATAATAAAACCACCAATATCTTTTTAAAATAATTATCTTATTTTTTTACAAACCCCCAATTTTTAATTTAATTTTATTTATTTATTTAAATTTTTAAATTATTATTTTTTAATTGTTATTTTATATTTATATTTTAAAAAATTAATTATTATCTTTTAAAAATAAATAAAAAATGAATTTTTTAATAATATTAATTAATATTATAATAGTTTTAACAACAATTATTTTCTTAAAAAATAATAAAAAAAAAAAATAAATATATACCTGGTCCTATTGGGTTACCAATTTTAGGAAATTTATTATCATTAAAAGGTTAATCTCATTTCAAGAATTTTATAAACAATATGGACCAATTTATAGAATTAGAATGGGTTCTATAGAAACTATAGTTTTAACAGAATCCTCTACTTTAAAGGAGGCATTTATTGGAAATTCTTATATTTTTGAAAATAGATTTCAAAAAGAAAGAAATAATTGTGAGAATGTGTTATTGGCAAATGGAGAATTGTTTAAAATTATTCAAAGAATTAGATAACCTTGCTGAAATTGGTGAACCAATAATTTTAAATAGATATAAAATTGATTTCATCGAATGTCATGCTAACTTTTACATATGGTGATAAATTATTATATAAATATAATGAAATTGAAACTTTTGAAGAATATTTAAAAAATTTATCAAATTATTTAAAAGTTACAGGTCGACCAATTTTATCAGATTTTATTCCATTTTTAAAACCATTTTCAAAAAATGTGAATATTGATGATTGTAATGATTTTTTTTACATCCAATTCAAATAAATATATTGAGAAATTTAAATCTGGAAAAAATTCAAAACAATCTAAAACAGAAAATAAACCAATAATTTCAAAACTATTATCATTATATGAAAATGGTGAAATATCATGGGCATCTGTTATTGGATCTTGCATTGATATGCAAGCTTCTAGTACTGATACAATTATGTTTTGTTTAATAGAATTAACAAATTTAAAAAATATTCAAAATAAAGTTTACAATGAAATAAAACAAGAAATTAAAAAACAAAATATTAATAATAATAACAATGAAGATGAAGTTTTAATCCAGTATAATAAATATCGTAATTCCCTACCATACTTTTCAATGGTAATAAAAGAAACATTTAGAAAACATCCAGTAACAGCTCATGAAACTTCAAATGATGTTGAATTTAGAGGTTATAAAATTTCAAAAGGTACCCAAATCATTAAAAATATTTGGGCAACTCATAGAAATGAAAAAATATTTCAATCACCAAACTCATTTATTCCTGAAAGATTCTTGGAAGAATTACCAAATTCTAATTTAGTTCATTTTGGAGTTGGTGTAAGAGATTGTATGGGTAAATCATTAGCTGAATCACAAATATTTACAATATTGGCAAGTTTTATTAACAGATATGAATTTTTAAATCCTAATCCATCAATACCATTAAATGATGTTGGTAAATTTGGTCTTGCCTTTTCTTGTCCTCAAAATAAAATAATTATTAAAAAGAGAATTTAATAACACACACACACCACAACAAACTTTATCAAAATTTAAATAAAAAAAACAGAATAAATAAATTTTAAGGTAATCACAATTAGTGATTGAAATTAATATTTTATTAATTAATTTTTCATTAAACTCATATGAAATAATGTAAACAATTAAGTTCAGTATTTAAAAAAGAGAGAAATAAATTTTTTAATAAATTATTATTGATTATTATTGATTATTATTATTGATTATTATTGATTATTATTATTGTCTATTTTTGATTATAATTATTATTATTATTATTATTTAAAAATATTTTATTTAATTTAAAATTAAATTTTCAATATCATAATAATAAAAATCTAAAATTATACTACCACCAACATCATCTCTAATCATTAAAAAGGAATGCAAACCAGGTATAGGATGACCAAGATAAGTGTTTACCCATTTTTGAATTGCTTTTGGTTGTAATGATAAATGGATTGAAACAGTGCCATCATGAGATTCCAAATCATCCATTATTACAGTTGATAATTTACCACTTTGTTGAGTTGTCAATTGTGGAGAGATTGAAAGTAAATTACAAAGATCATGAATTATTGATGGTTTTTGATTTAATGCTTCAATTTTAATACTTGAAATTGAACGAGTCTTTGAAAATTCTAATAATAATTTAAATTTATTATCAAAATTAAATGAAACACCATCCTTATTAAATAAATATTTAGTTGCAGTTAAAGTTAACTCTACTAATAAATTACCACTTGATGGTAAAATATTCATTGTATAACGTGGTTTAAATGATTCTTCTAATAATAAATTTCTAATCCATTCTTTTAAATCACTATAATGTACCCAAAGTGATTTAAAATCTTTATTACAATTTAAAAACCAATTACTATTTAATAATATTTGATAAATTATTTGTTGTTGATTATTATTATTATTATTATTATTATTATTATTATTATTATTATTATTATTATTATTATCATTATTTTCAGATGAATTTGAAATTAATAAAGAATGATCAAATGAAGATTTTAAAAATTTAGTTTTCCAAAATATTTGATCAGAACAAACTCTATAAAAACTTGATGAAACTTGACTGCAATTATTTAAATCTCTAATATCATTTAATTGATTTAATATATTTTGAATAATTTCTTGTGGTAAATTATTAATTGATAATGGTATTATTGGTAAAGTAAATTGTAATGATGAAGATGATGAAGATGATGATGATAATGAAAATTGTGGTGATATTATATTATTATTATTTGATAAAATTGAAGAAAATAATTGATTTTGTTGTTGCTGTTGTGGTTGTTGTTGATAATTATTATATTGAGGACGATATGGATTAATTGTTTTCTTTAATAATAAATAATATAATAAATTATCAATTTGAATTGAATTTAAAATTGATTTTGTAAATGTTAAATTTGGAATTGTACAATGAGGTAAATGAAGTAATGAATTATCTTGAACAATTGAAATATCTTGAAAATCTGAATTAAATTGTGATTTGAAACTATCAAAACCATTTGAATTAAATCCAAATGAATTACAAATTGAACATTGTTGAATAAATGTATTAAAATTTGATGATGATGATTGTTGATGTTGATGTGGTTGTTGTTGTTGATGATGATATTGTTGATAAATATTAATTAATTCAAAATTTGAAATGAAACCAATTTTTTCATCATTAGCATCTTTTAAAGTTTTATTACAAGATAAACAGAATAAAGTTGGTTTACATCTACAATTACCATTACCAACACGTAATGATTTAATAACATTTTCAAAACAAATTGGAAAATCAATGAAACCACAATTTGAACAATGATTGAATTTAATTTGATAGAATCTATTCTCTAGTGAAGTTTGTAAGAATTCTTTCATTTCCCAAGAATTACAAAGTGTGAATGCAGAATCTGCACCATTTTTACTCTTAATTTTTGGATCGGCTCCATATTCCAAGAGTAACTTTATTATTGGGAAATTGTTTGAAACTGGTTGAAATACACCATCATATTGTATACATTTCATTAATGGTGAAAATCCTTCACTATCAGTTTGATTAATTGAACAACCCAATTCTAATAATTGTTTAACCACTCTTTGATTACCTTGTTTACATGCTTTTGTCAATATGGTTGGACATTCAAATTCTGAATGTTTCTCTTTAAACGTTGAATCTAAATTTAATGATTTCATCCTCAACAATGAATCATTTAAATATCTATCACCTGCGCATAATGATAGAAATAATAATTCTGATGCTTCTGATGGTGAAAGATAACCTGTTTCATATTTTAATAATATATGAATTTTACATTGATTATTATTATTTAAATTATTTAAATTATTTAAATTATTATTACTATTAAATCTAGATTGTTGTGATTCTAATATTGTTACAGGTATCCAAAGTTCTAATATCTTTTCTCTTTCAATTTCAAATAAATCAAATTCTTTTGATTCCGCTATAATTATACTTGTTGGAGTTTGTTGTTGTTGCTGATCAGCACCATTGTTATTATTATTATTTAAACTATAATCATGAAAATAAAAAATTAAATTTTGAGTATTTAATGAAAATCTTTGCATTGGATTTGTTAACGGAATTTCAAAATATTGTTTCCAATATAATTGATTCGAACTCTTTAATTGGGTTTCTTTTTTTGTATCTTGTAAACCAACTTTAACTTTACAACCAATTGTAACTGGTGGTGGTGGTGGTGAAGTACCATCATTATTTTGAAAACCTGTGCATTCAACTACAACCAAATGTAATTTATCAACTATTGATTGTTGTTGATGTTGATGATAATGGTGTTGTTGTAAATTATTATATGAATTTTTATATTGTTCTCTGATTAAAAAATTATTAAATTCTTGTACCAATACTGATTTTTCTTGATTTGATGGTTTTTGTTTTTGTAATAATTGTTCTTCTTGGCGTATTCTTTGTTGATTAATATTAATATTATTATTATTATTGTTATTATTATTATTATTATTATTATTATTATTATTAATATTATTACTATTTTCATTGTTTATATAATAAAAATCATTATCTTTTCCATTATCAATTGATAATAATGGTGATGATAATAATGGTGGACTATTTGGTAATCTAATTGAATAATGTTCATTTGATTGATGCTGTATATTATTATTATTATTATTATTACTGTTACTACTACTATTGTTGTTGTTATTATTATTATTACTGTTACTATTATTGTTGTTGTTGTTGTTGTTGTTGTTGTTGCTATTATTATTACTTAAAAAAGGATTAGTATTTGTGTTGTCAACTTGATTTTGAAATATATTTGAATTTTTAATTGACTTTATAACATCTCTAAGTTTTTGAGAATTTCTAACTAATGAATTCTTTCTTTTAGGTTGTGCTGATTGTGTATTGTTATTTAAATTATTTATACTAGAAGTTGTTGTGGTTGTTGTGGTTGTTGTGGTAGTAGTTGTTGTTGTTGGTGGTACATTGTTATTATTAAGATAATCATAAGTAGTGTTATCATTTGTTATGTTATCATTATTATTACTATCAAAATCACTATCAACTTGCATTGGTTCAAAATCTTTTTGGTTTATATTTTCAGAAGATGAATCTGAGTAAATTGATTTCTTTTTATATACAATATGTAAATGAACTTCACCATAATAAGTAGTTGAACTAAAAATATTATTATTGTTATTATTATTATTATTATTATTTTGAACTGGAAATGGATTATAGAATTCTTTTGGTGTTTTATTTGTTATTGTATTATTATTATTATTATTATTATTATTACTATTATTATTATTACTATTGATACTTATATTATTATTAGTATTATTATAATTATTACTATTGTAATTATTATTATTATAATTATAATTATTATAATTATAAAGTGGAATTAAAGTTGAAGGAATAATGGGAATACATAAATGATGACTTGTTGAAAATTGTAATTGATTTTGAATTGGTGGTTGTTTCTCTAAATAATTATTGATTTGATTATATAGATTCGAAAGATCAACTTTACATTCACCCATTATTTCACCTAAAAATCCATCTTCAATTATTTTAATGATTAAACTTGGATATTTGGGTTTATATTTAATGTTTACTTGACAATTAATTGCAACTGTTCCATTATTATTATAAGTTTTTGAATTTGTTTTAACCCAATTTCCAATTCTACCATTTCCAATCTTTAATTTAATATTTTTAGGAATATATCCATTTCCTAATTTTTTATTAAATTTAAAAAAATAAATAAATAAGAAAATAAAAAAATTATAAAAAAAAAAAATAAAAAAAAAATAAAAAAAAAATTAATGAATAAAAAAAAATAAAAAAATAAAAAAATAAATAATTAATATTATTGATAATTTATGAGAAAAAAAAAAATTAAATTAAAAGAAAAAATAATATTACCATTTTTAATTGATAAATTTTTAATTTCAATAATTTTAACTTCAAAAGTACCCATCAATATTAAAATCTATAGTAATACCCCACCTATTTTTTAAAAAATAAAGAAAAAGAATATTAATATTTTTATTTATATTTATATGTAAATAGAAATAAATAAATAAATAAATGGAAAAATAAAAAAAAAAAAAAAAAAAAAAAAAAAATGTTTGATGATTGTGATGGTTTTGTTTAAGAAGGAAAAAAAAAATGTTTTGATGTGATAAAAAAAGAGAAAGGGAGAAAAAAATAAAAAAAAATAATTAAATTTAAAAAAAAAAAAATAAAAAAAATAATTAAAAAAAAACAATAAACGGCAATGTTTTGATGTATTTATAAATAGATTTTTTTATTTTATTTTTTTTATTTATTTTCGGGTGCTGATGAATTCAATAACCACACAATGGGGTGTTGTGTAAATATATATATTTTTTGTGTAAAAAAAAAAAAAAAAAAAAAAAATTTGATTTATTTTGATTTAATTTAATTTTATATTATTAATTATGATTGTTACAAATTTATATACATATATATATATATATATATATATATATATATATATATATATGTTTTGAACACTCAATTATTCAGATTTGCACAAATAATAACTATTTGAATGATTATTTTATGATTTTTTTTTTTTTTATGATTTTTTTTTTTTTTTTTCTTGGTTTTTTTTTTTTTTTGGGTTTTTTTTTTTTTTTATACAACTTACCAATTTTGTTTAAAAGAGATTTACTAAATTAGATAATGGTTTTTTTTTTTTATTATTTTAACTAAATTTGTATTTTGACTTGAATTATAATATATGAGGTTTTATTTTTGTTTTTTTTTAATAAATGTGTGAAGATGTGTAATGATACAAAAAAATATAATAATAATAAAAATCAAAAATAGATAAATATACCTCAAATTTGCATAAAATAAATAAAAGGAATTACAATAAAAAAAAAAAAAAAAAAAAAAAAAAAAAAAAATGGGGGCTTAAGCAACCTAACAAAAAAAGAGTGAATCAGTGTCAGTTGATCAAAAATAAAAAAAAAAAATAAAAAAAAAAAAAAAATAAAAAATAAATAAATAAGGTTGGAGTCCAAGTCTAACCGCTTTTAAAAGTAGTTGACCGAAAGTTTTTTTTTTTTTTTTATTATTTTTTTTTTTATTGTTTTTGTTTTTGTTTTTGTTTTTTTTTTTTTTTTATAATGATGTAAAAAATTAACCAAAAAAAAAAAAAACTTAAAAACCTAAAAAAAAAAAAAAAAAAAAAAAAAAGGCTATTACTTAAAAGGTTTTATGTTTTTTTTATAAAAACTTTTTATTTATATATGAAAAAAAAAAAATATTAAAAAAATAAGAAAAAAAAAAAAACAGATAAAAAAGAATATAAATATCTTACCGTCCCACAAGCAGACTTTTTATTATTTTCTTTTTTTTTCCAGATATTTTTTATTATTTTTATATTTTTTTATTTTTTTTTTTTATTTTTTTTTTTTTTCTGAAATTAATTTTTGTGGTTGGCGAAATGCGACTTTTTTTTAAACCATGAAGATAAAAAAAAAAAAAAAAAAAAAAAAAAACTTTTTTATTTTATTTTAACCATTAATTTTGCAAAAAACCAAGAGGTTATACTCGAAAAGTGGAATTTACTTTTTATTATCAGAGTAACCAACTATATTCTTAATTTTAATAGTTTCCAAAAAAAAAAATTTTAAAAAAAAAAAAATAAAAAAATAAAAATAAAAAATATTAATAAAAAATCTGGAAAATTATATTATTATTATTTCTATTTATATATAAATAAATAAATTAATAAATAAATAAAATAATAATTTTATTTTTAAAATTTTTTAATTTTTTTTTTTAAATTTTTTTAATTTTTTTTTTTAATACATAACTTCATATTCTTGGATTTTTGATTTTAATGAAGTATTTTCAGAATCAATTTGTTTAAATTTTAATAAAATATCACGTAATTTAGATTCTAAAGAACTAATTTTCTCATCTTTATGAGAGAGTAAAGTTTGAAGACGAGTTGATTCTCTTTGATATAAACCCAAATCCATATCACGTTGTACCAATTCACCTTCTAATTGTTTAATTTTCTCTAATGCACTATCTTGATTAAATGATGTTAGGAAATCAATCTTTTTATTCTTTTCTTCAAGTTCTAATTCTAATTTTGCCATTTTACTTTGAATTTGAATGAGTTCATTACTTTCAAAACCATTGCCACTACCACCACCAATTGTTAAAGAACTTGTCGATTGTGATAATGGTGAAATATGTGAATTGTTGTTGTTATTTTGACTTGGTGATTGAAGTAATAAATTACTAAATGAATTTGGTGTAATACTACCTAAATCTCCATGATGATGATGACTATTTTGACTTGGTGAAACAAATGTTGATCTACTACCATTACCATTACCACTACCACTACCACCTTTTGAAGCTGAATTATTAACAGAAGTTGAAACTAAAATTAATTTATTTAAATTATTAATCTTTGATTCTAATAATGATCTATGTTTTTCAGCATCAACTAATTTATGTAACAATTCTTGATTGGTTATTTTCATTTTTTCTTTTTCAGTTAGAGTCTCTTGTAATTCTTTTTCAGTTGATAATGCATCTGATAATTTTGATTTTAATTCAGCAATTTCATTTCTATATTGTTTTAATAATGCTTTATCATCAAGAATTTCATTAACCTTGGCATTGTTTGATATCTTTTTAGCTCTACTTGCAAATTTTAATGTATTGTGAGACTCTTCGAAATTGTTTGATGCTAATGTGATCGTACATATGATTGCAACTCTAGAATTACCACTTAATGAATTTTGCAAGACTCTAGTTAATTTAGAATCACGATACGGTATATAACCAGTATCTTTCTCTGATAACTTTGAAATCACAGTACCAAGTGTCAATAATGATTTATTAATATATGAACCTTCTTTATTTCTAATTGCGCTAATTGTTGACTCTGATGCTTTCTCTGAACCTGCTAAATCTATTAAATTCAATGTACTATATCTAACGGGTGATTCTAGACCACCACTACCACTCCCCTCTGGTAAAACCTCTTTACTTTCAATGATCATTTTGAAAATGGTATGACTACGTGATGATTGTAAATTGTATGATGTACTACCGACATGTCTATGTGCTTCACCTGCTGATATTAATGAGAGTACATGTTCAACCGATAAAACGATCTCTTCTTTTAAACCGGCGACGTAAACACCTGTGACTGGATGTTCGTGTATTTTTAAATTGAAATTCTCTTGATTCACACCCAACAAATCGTTTACAGTCTCATTGTAAATCTCTAAATAGGATACTCTGAGAAGGAATTCACGCTCTTTGCACTCTTGAATATACGTGAAAATATCCTGAATTGATAGAGGAATAATACCAGGATTCTTCTTACCGCTACCTGTCATTGTAAAGGTTTTACCACTACTAGTGATACCATATGCCATAATCGATGCATTATAACCCTCCATTGCACTCTTTACTAATTCTCTTGCAACCGTATCATACACTTCATAATTATCACATGTTGGTGGAAAAAGATGATCATATGTATATGAATTTGATACAAATTTTGATGTTAATGAAGATGTTGGTGCTGGTGATGCTGGTACTGTTGTATTGGTAGTGGTGCTATTTGTTTTTAATGGTGTTTTTAATGGTGTTTTTAATGGTGTTTTTAATGGTGTTTTTAATGATCCTGCTGATGTTGATGTTGATGATGATGATGATGATTTTATTGGTGTTGAAATTGGTGGTAAAGAAGAAACTGGCTGTGTAATTGGTGGTGGTAATGATGTAATTGTATTATTATTTCCAAATTGCCAAAGGCAATGTTCTTTATCTTTAACTTCTTTCTCATTAAATGGTCTAGCTCTTACGCTAACCGATATATTCTCGTTCATTCTATATAAATAAATAAATTGTCTTTTTTTTTTTTTTATTACAAATTTTTTCTACAAAAATAAATAATCTTTTTTTTTTTTTTTTTTTCATAAATTAATTTTTTTTTTTTTTTTTGTGGCGCCATTGAAAAAAAAAAAAAAAAAAAAATTAAATAAATAAAATAAAAAAAAATAAAATAAAATGAAATAAAATAAAATAAAATCAAATAATGATAATTCAAATAAAAATGAAAATTTGGTAATAAAATAAAATAAAATCAAATAATGATAATTCAAATAAAAATGAAAACTTGGTAATGAAAAATAAAATTTAAAAAAAAAAAAAAAAAAATGAAATAGAGTCTGTGTGGAAAATAAAATAAATTTAAAAATAAAAAAAATTAATTAAAAAAAATCGAATCTGTCTTTAATTTTAAACAACTATAAAAAAAAAAAAAGAAAAAAAAAAAAAAAAAAAAAAATAGAAAAATAAAAGGAAAAATAAAAAAAAATGATAAGGTTAATTAAAACAGATTCGTACTACGCTCGTTATTATGTGGAGTCGATTTTAAATATTGTTTGGGAAAAACAATGGTTTAAAAAATCTAAAGTTAATTGTGGTGATTTTTTTTAACTGAAAAATGGTACCCCTCACCCATATTATAGCCACGAAAAAAAAGTTTTTTTTTTTTTTTTTTTAATTAAGTTTTTTTTTTCAAGATTTTTTTTTTTTTTTTTTATTTAAGTTTTTTTTTTTTTTTTTTTTCTTTATTTATATTTCCTCTATTTTTTTCTTTTTTATATTTATATAATATTTATTTTACTTTTTTTTTTTTTTTTTGTTAACATTTTTTAGATTGTTTTTAAAAGTTTTTGTTATTTTTAAATATTTAAATTTTTTTTTTTTTTTTTTTGGAGGTGGTACAATCTTAATTGATTTTTTTTTTTTCGTGGTTTGTGTGTATTAAATAAAAATCTTTGGGAAAAAAAAAAAAAAAAAAAAAAAAATCAAAATTTTTTGAAAATTTTTTCAATTTTTTTTTTTTTTCCACCATTCAAATAATATCACAATCATATCAAAAAAAAAAAAAAAATAACAAAAGGAATAATACTACATTAAAAAAAAAAAAAAAAAGTTCATAACAATAACAAATAAGTGTCCCATTGCACTAATTAATAAAAATAATGTCAATGACAATGGATTCGGATGAAGAAAACTTAACAAAGGTAATATAATATAAATACCACCTCAATTTTTTTAATTTTTTTAAAGACACACCCCTTCTCACAAATCGGTTGGTTTTAAAAAAAAAAAAAAAAAAAAAAAAAGTTGACAAAAAAAAAAAATAAAAAATAATAATAATAAAAATAATAATAATAATAATAATAATAATAATAATATAATAAATTATTAATCATAAAATAATAAAAAATTGTATTAATTAATTAATTAATTTTTTTTATTTATTTTTTTTTTTTTTTTTTAAATTCTTAATTTTATAGCTTTTACAAGCTTTTAGTAATTGCAATTATATTGAATTTGTAAAAGTATTTTCAGTAGTTCATGGATTTGATGCAACATTGGAATTTTGTAAAAATTGTTTTGTTTCATTACCATTTATGGCATTAAAAAGAAAGTTTG
The DNA here is from genome assembly GCF_000004695.1 of Dictyostelium discoideum AX4. Taxonomy (NCBI): domain Eukaryota; phylum Evosea; class Eumycetozoa; order Dictyosteliales; family Dictyosteliaceae; genus Dictyostelium; species Dictyostelium discoideum. The sequence continues at coordinate 4,854,624 of NC_007091.3, forward strand.
GAATATATGATGATGAAAAAGAGGTCCAACCACAACAACAATTAGAACCTCCTCCCAAAAGGCAAGGAATAAGATCAACATGGGAAGATGATTCAAGACAAGAATATTGGAAACCAAAAATTTTATATGATAGTGATGATTATTTCCAAAAATATAAAGAAAATAATAATAATAATAATAATAATAATATTAATGATAATAATATTAATAATAATATTAATAAAAATATTATAAATAATAGTAACAATATTATTAATAGTAATAGTAATAATAGAATTAATACTTTAAGTCAAATAAATAATAATATGAATAGTAATATAAATAATATAAATAATATAAATAATATAAATAATAATATAAATAGTATAAATAGTATAAATAGTAATAATAATAATAATAATAATAATAATCATAATAATATAAATATTGTAAATAGTAATAATAGTATAATAAATAATAATTTTAATTTTAATCAACAACCACCTCAAAGAAGGTCAAGTAAAAAAAGATTAAAACCGGCTTCTTCTTATACAACTTGGTAAATATATATATATATTTATATTTTTTTTTTTTAAAAATATTAAATTTAAAATTATTTATTAACTATTTATTTTTTCATTTTTTTTTTTTTAGTATTGAAGATTTACCATTTGAAGTTTTAATTCATATATTTAGTTTTTTAAAATATTCAGATATTTTAATAGTATCATTAGTTTGTAAAGAATGGAATTCGCATAGTTTAGTTGCAACTACAGAATTAACAATTGAAAATAGAAAAGCATTAAGTGTTGATCTTGTAAATAGAAGAATTTATAAACATAGTAATTATCTTAAAAAGATTAGATGTTGTCAATGTAAATTATTTAATTCACAATCAATTCGTATGATCATTGATAATTGTGTATCGTTATGTGAATTACAACTATTCAATTGTCAATTGATAAAGGATGCAGAGATTGAATTGGTTTGTAGTAAATTACCAAAACTAACAAAGATGGTAATTCATTCAGAGAATTTAACTCACAAATCCATTGAATCTCTATCGAGGGCACCAAAATTACAAGAGATTGAATTGGGTGGATTTTCACGTGTACCCATCGAGGCATTTGGTAAATTATCAGAGATTCAAACATTACGTAAATTGGATGTAAGTGCACTCTTGGGTAAAAATGCCAATCAATTAACCTTTGAACTTGGTAAATGTACAAATCTAACCTCACTCAGATTAGGTAGCGCCACTGAATCCTCCTTGGCCAATTTACCATTCTTGGGCAACCTAACATTACTATCGATTGGTGAATGGCGTTTAGAGGATGTCGAACATACAACTACCAATCAAGAGACAATGTCAACCGTTACAACCATCTCCTCAAGCTCAAGTGATGGTGGTTGTCTAAGATTCTTGGATCAATGTAAAAAGATTGAAAAACTTGAAATCACCGGATCTGAGGATTTCATACTAAGAGATTTATCTTACATTCACGGCATTGCCGATACCTTGAAAGTGTTAGACTTGGATTTCTCCTATTGCAATGAATTGGATGGCCCAGCATTTAAAAAGGTTTTCTCATCATTGGTTCGTTTGGAGAGTCTTTTCATTAGTAAATTCAATCTAAGTGGTGAATGTTGGGATGCTTTCTCAAAGATGCCAAACCTCTACGCCCTAAGTATCTGTTGTGTTAAAATGAACACCAATTGGGTTAATCGTGGTCTTGAACATTTGGGACATTGTAGAAATCTTCAAAAACTTTCAATCATAAACTCAACCGAACATTGGATTGACATTAGTGATAAATCATTCTCAAATCTCTTACAACCACGTGGTGGAACCTCATTCAACCATGGATCTTTCCAAAAGAATTTACTCGAACTTAGATTAGGTGGTTCAAGAGGTGGTGGTTGGGTACTTAATGAAGGTGTTTTCCGTTCAATTGGCCAATTGAAATCTTTACAATCTTTGGATCTTTCAAATTCACGTGGTATCAGTGAGCAATGTTTCATTCATCTTTCAAATTGTCCAGATTTAGAAACATTAGAAGGTTCAATTAGAGTTGAAGAAAATATTGTTAGAAATACCATCGCAGAATGGTGCGGAACTGGAACTTTAATAAATTGTCCTTCCCTTAGAAAAGTTTCAATCGATGTAAAATTACCACATTTTATAAACTCTGAAATTAGATCACCAAATAATTTACCAATTCAACAACAACAAACTAAAACTAATAATGGTTTCAATTTAATGGCTAAAATTTCAAAAGATCATAATAATAATTATTTAAATTAAATAATATCTTAAAATTTAAAAAAAAAAATAAAAATAAAAAAAAAAATAAAAAAAAAAAAAAATAAATAAAATAAAAATTAGTAATAAACAAAAAAAAAAAGTAATTAGTAATAATAAGTATTTATATATAATTTGTTTTTTTTTTTTTTTTTTTTTTTTTTTTTAACTAAAATAATATTTTATTTTTCTGTATTTGATTCAATTTTAACATCCTCACTTGTTGTTGTTGTTGTTGTGGGGGTGGTGGTAGTATTAGTAGTAGTAGCAGTAGCTGTAGTAGTAGTTGTTGAAGCAGAGGCAGCAATGGCAGCATCATCATTAATTTTCTTTTGTTGTGCTAATTGTTGATTTACAGTTAATTCTTGACGAACATTTTGATTTTGTGGGTCACGTTCAAATTTTTTAGATTGAATTTTTAATTCTCTTCTTTCTCTTTTACTCATACGACTTGGATTTGTTGATGGTGGTCTAATTTTCTTTGGTGGTGGTTGTGGTGGATTTTTAATAATTTCATCCATTAAATTATATGGTAATGGATATGGATCTAAATTCTTTTCAATCCAATTTTTAAATTCTTTTTTTGTTGATTCAAGTAATGCAATTTCTCTATAAATAGTTTTTTTAAATTCTTCAACTTGATCCTATTTTTTTTTTTTAAAAAAAAAAAACAATAATAATAAATTTTTAATTAATAAAATAACTAATTTTAATTTTAATTTAATAATTTCAATTTCAATTATATACATACACTTTCAATTTTTAATTCACCATGAATACTTGAATTATTTTTATTCCATTCATTAAAAATACAATAATCTAATAAGAGACCAGCACCAGGTGCCATTGGTAAATTTAAAGGTGTATGTTCAAAAGTTGAATTGATATAAGCTTTAATTTGATCAAAAGCTTGATCACGAGTTTCACAATCTTCAAACATACCCTTTCTAATGAAGGAAATTAAACAACCAATCATCTTTCTAATTTGATGAAGCATAAAACTTTCACCTACAACATTAATTGATACCATTTCAACACCTTCTAAAACAAATGGTTCTGAACAAACGAATGAATGAATTTTTCTAAATACTGAAACATCATTTGATTCTTTACGACTTGTATAATTGTGAAATCTATGATTACCTAAATAAAATGATAAAACTTTATTTAAAATTGATAATGTATCAGAAGTGAATTTCCATGGAGGTTGAGTATTATTCTCACCTCCATTTGCTGCCTCCTCCACGATTGATTTGTTCTTTTTTGAGAATTTTGGTTCAAAAACATGTGTTGGTGTAACGTAAATGTATGATCTTGCATCTACAGCATTCTTTGCATGAAATGAATTATTCACTCTCATTATATGAAATACAGTTATATCTTTTGGTAACTCTTTATTCAATGCAATTTTCATACCTTCAAAATCTGGTGGACCCATTTCCATCTTTAATGATACAACATTTCTAATTGCTGATACACCTTTATCAGTTCTTGCACAACGTATCCAATCTACTTTTTGTTGATAATACATATTATCTGGTGAAATACCACCAGTTCTAAATAATGCATGTTCTAATTCTTCTTCAACTGTTTTTAATCCTGGATTTCTATTATTATTATTATTATTATTATTATTATTATTATTATTATTATTATTATTATTATTATTATTATTATTATTATTATTATTATTATTATTATTATTATTATTATTATTATTATTATTATTATTATTTATAATTTAATATTAATATTGTATTATTTGATTATAATTATATATTTTAAATATTAAATACTTACTTTTGCATACCAGCATAGTTTGTACCAGAATAACCTAAAATGATTGCAACTTTTTTCTTTCTTGATTCATCAGTTGTAATTTTAGTTTTATTTTGTAATTCAATTAATTCTTCTTTTGATAATTTTGGTGGTCTAACTGGTGGTGGTTGATTTGGTTTTCTTTTATTTTCTGTAGTTGTAGTAGTTGTTGATGTTGATTCAGATTCTTTTTCAAATTTATCTAATTCATCTTCATCAGCTTCATCTTCATCTTCATCTTGTTGTTGTTGTTGTTGTTGTTGTTTTGGTTGTTCTGATGATGATGATGATTCGCTAATAATGGTTTGAGTTTTAGTTTCAGTTTCATCATCAGTTTTTAATTTTTTATTAACAGATTCAACATTATCATCATTTGTTTCTAATGATCTTTTATTTGTATTTTCAATGTTTTCTGAAATTTCAATATCTTTTACTTCTTCTTTAACTTGTTCCATTTTTTAATTGTCTAAAAAGTAGGTCTTTTGAAATAAATGAAAATGAAAATGAAAAAAAAAAAAAAAAAAAAAAAAATGAAACGAAAATTTGGAAAATTATAAAAAAAAAAAATTAAAAAAAAAAAAATTAAAACTCTTTACTTTAAAAAAAACGAACGAAAAATAAAAAATGGGATATTTTTAGAATTGGAAATGGATTTATTTGGGACACTTCTTTTTTTTTTTTTTTTTTTTTTTTAAAAAAATAATTATTAATGAAAATAATATCAATTTTTTATTTTCCAAATAATCTTTATTTATTTTCTTTTCTTTTTACAATAATTTCAAAACCTCCCTCTTGAATCACAGAAGTGCAAGAATAATCTGCCAATAAAATTGGTATTGTTTTTTTTACATTTGTTCCACTTGAACTTGTTAAACTAAATGAAAAATTTAAAACTTCATTATTATTATTATTATTATTATTATTATTATTATTATTATTATTATTATTATTATTATTATTATTATTTTTATTTTCTTTTTGTTCTTCTTTTTGTTCTTCTTTTTCCTGTTTTAAGCCATCATCGCTATTATCGCTGTTATCACTATTGTAATTATTATTATTTTTATGAATACCACTATTATTGTTGGTGGTGGTGGTGGTGGTGTTATTTATTTCATTATTGTTGTTGTTGTTGACGACATTTTCATTATTAATAGGTGATTTTGGTAATTGATTTCCAGTAAATATTTTGGATTGTTGCGCTTCATCAGTTTTTGTAGTACTTGAAAAATTAGTGTCAACAATTGGATTGCTATTTTTAAATATATTATTATTATTAATATTGTTGTTGCTATGGTTACTATGGTTGCTATTATTTACAGTTGTATTTTTATTTCCAATATTATTAATATTATTAATATTATTATTATTATTATTATTATTATTATTATTTAGCGATTTGATTAACGATGGTTTAGTTGGTAAAGTTGGTCGTATTGAATAAGATGAAATACTTGGCTTTATTGCATATGGTTGTTTTGGAATTTCAGTTATCTTTGGTGAGGCACTGGTTGTAGTTACAGTTGTGGTTATAGGATTATTTGAAGGTATAGGATTTTCAAATTTAATAAAAGAAAGACTATTCTTTTTTTCATCTTCATTATGAGTTTTAATTGTTTCGCTTCTTTCTTTTTCTTTGGTGGTGATACTATCATTTTGATCATTATTATTATTATTATTACTACCACCACTACTGGCTATAATACTATAGTTTAAACCATCAAAAAAATCCTCATCTAATTGATTGTCATCTTCTATAGTTTTAGTGCCACTGTCAATACCACTATTATTATTATTGTTATTATTATTGGTATTGGTAGTAGTAGTTGTGGTAGTAGTTGTAGTGGTTAACTTTTTCGTTTGTTGATCTTCGCTATCAACTCTTAGTTTTTTATTTTCATCGACGCCTTTGACTTGATGTCCAGCAAAAGTATTACTTTCTAATAAATCATAAATATCGTCAGGGTCACTTTCAAATTCATTTAATCTTTTTCTTTTAGAAGTTTGATTATTATTATTATTATTATTATTATCATTATTGTTGTTATTGTCATCACTCTTTTGAACCTCTTCCATTAAATTTTGAATATTTTCAAAGTCTGACATTTCTTCATCTTGTTGTTTCTCTTGTTGTTGTTTCTCTTTCTCTTGTTGTTGTTGTTGTTGTTGTTGTTGTTGTTGTTTTAATTTTTGAATAATCTGTTGTTTCTTTACTTGTGATTGATGCTCTTCTCTATACTTTTCATATAGTTGTCTCATTTGAATATTTTCTCCTTCTTCTTCTTTTTCAAAATTTTTTTGATTCTTTTCTTCTTCTTCCTCTTCTTCATATTCTTGACTACTACCATCATTTGTTGAATCTAACATTGATAAATTTCCTTCAGTGAGATCTTGTAATGATAATTGTTTAGTTATTTGAGTTGGTAAATTCCATAACTCTAATGAATTTAAAATCTCCAATTGATCACTCGAAATTAAAGATTCTGAATAAATTATATTATTTCCTATATTATTACTTGCATTTTTATTCATATCTTTTTTTCTATTCAATAATAAAAGGTTAGTATATAGTGATATATTAATATATTAATATTAAAATGTTTTAAATTTTCTAAATACATACATTCTTAATAATGATATAACCCTTGGATGTTTTGAAATTGGAGTTGGTGATATTGGTGAATGTTTATTTTTATTTAAAATGACAAATTTATTAATATTTAACACAAATTTTGAAAAATCTTGATCTGGTTTTATTGTATAATCTAAAATTTCAATAACACATCCAAATAAAAAACCAAAATTAAATACATTTTTTTTATTTCTATTATTATAATTTAATTTTTAATAGTTATTATTAATATGATATACATATCATTAGATTTGTTTATACTACTAATAATATTAATATTAATAACTTACTCTAAGGCCTCTCTAACTGTATTCTCTGAAACAATGATTTGAATATAACAAATATTATCAGATAAATATAATGATATGTTTTTCTTTTTATGTGAATCTTCTGGTAATGAAACAATTTGACCACAAGGATTGAGTGGAAATGAATTTGATAAAATTGCTTTCTCTAGCCATCCTGGCATAATCTCTTTTTTATTTTTATTATTATTATTATTATTATTATTATTATTATTATTATTATTATTATTATTATTATTATTATTATTAACATTGTTTAATTGAAGACTGTTGATTATCTTTTTTGGAGTTGGTTGTTGTTTTTGTTGCTGCTTCTGTTGTTGTTGTGGCTGTTGTTGTGGTTGTTGTTGTGGTTGTTGTTGTGGTTGTTGTTGTGGTTGTTGTTGTGGTTGTTGTTGTGGTTGTTGAAGTTGTTGCTTTTGTGGTTTAATTTGTTGTTGTTGCTGTAATTTATGTTCATGTATTTTTTGTTGTTCGAGTAACTCCTCTTCAAATGCATCAAAGTGTTTTGATTGTTTCTGTTGTTGTTGTTGTTGTTGTTGTTGTTGGAGTTTCAATTTTTGTGGTGATTTATTATCTTTAATTTTTCGTTGAAATTCGTCAAAGCTTTGTTGTTGTTTTTTAGGTAATTGAGGTTTTTGTGTTAAAGAATGAGCATGTGTGAATAAATGAATTTGATCCTCCTCTTCTTCATTGTGTTCCTCTATGTCTTCTAATTTATCATCATCATTATTGCTATTATTATTATTATTATTATTATTATCTATATCATCATAATTATCATCAACTTCATCAACTACTAATGGTTGGGTTGATTCAAAATCTTCAATTTCATCAATCTCTTCAATTTCTTTTTTCTTTTTCAATTCTATATCATCAATTTGTTTTTTATTGTGTGGTTGTTGTTGATGTGGCTGTGGTTGTGGTTGAGGTAGTGGTGGTGGTAGTTGTTTAATAGTGGTATTTGTTGATTTATCAAATGTTAAGAGAGATGCATTATAATTTCTTTGAAGTGATTGTAAAAGAAGTGATAATGAATTAAAATTTTTAGATAAACCTTTTAAAGGTTGATCATTGTTGATGTGTTTATTGGTAATATTTAAATTATGTGATTTTTCTAATTCTGTATCTAAAAAAAGTGTAATTTCACCTTCTTTATTACTATTATTAAAATATCCAAATATTATTCTAACTTTTTTTGAAGGGAAATTAATAGTTTCTTTTTGTTTATCTTCTAAATGAATCATTGGAAGAATGTAATGTTTTGTTGATAATAATAATCTTGTATTTTGTGGAATTTTCAAATCTTTCATTTCACCAATTATAAAAAAAAACACTAATTTCGATGATACATTATTTATAGACGATGATGAATCTTCTACTCTATTTATCGATCTTTCATACCACTCATATGACGGAATAATTGATGGTTTAGATTGATTATCCATCATATTATAATTATTATTATTATTATATGTATTAATTCTAAATCAAATAATTTATCTTTTTATTCATAAGAAAAAAAATAAAAAAATAAAAAAATAAATAATATAGTAAAAAAAAAAAAAAAAAAAAAAAAAAAAAGTGAAAAAATGAACGAATTTAGGTTTTTACAAGAAAAAAAAAAAAAAAACAAATAAAATTTTTAAAATAAATCATAAAAAATAACAAAAATAGAATATTTAAAAAATATAAATAAACATTATTGGTTTATATTTTAAAAAAATAATATATATTTTTATTTGTTACTTTGTTATCATATGACATCAAATTATTAATTTATTATTAATTATTAATTTGAATTTTTTTTTTTTCCATCTTTTTTTTTTTTTTTTTTTTTTTTTTTTTGTAAAAACCTAAGGGAACTACACATCATTATTCTCTTATGAAAATGAGCGGTCCCTTAAAATTATTATTATTTTTTTTTTTTTTTCTTCCGTCTTTAATTAACTATTATTTTTTTAAAATTTGATATTGATTAAAATTATTATTATCATAATGATTGGTGTACTAAATTTTATAACTGATGAACTATTTATTAAATTTTCATCATCACCAAAGCTGTCATTTATATTTGATGTTGTTGTTATTTTTGATGTTGTTGTTGTTGCCATTGTTGTTGCTGTTGTTGTTGATGATGATGATGATGATGATGATGATGTTGTTGATGTTGTTGATGATGATGTTCCATAATTATTAATATCCTTACTACAAATAGGTAAAAGTTTAATTAAAAACATTGTTTTATCATCGCTACTACCACTATTTAAAAGATTACCATTAACGCTATTTTTGGTAATATACTCTTTTATATAACCACTATTACCAGTTTTAATATAATAACAATTTTTACTACATGATGGATTATTTAATACAGGTTCTAAATTAAACTTTTGATTTTTTAACATTGTTGAACTAACTTCAACATTTGTATTATTCCAACTCCAAAAACTTTTAAATTTATCTAAATAAAAATAAAAATAAAAGGTATTAATTATTTATTTATTATTTATTTATTAATTAATTATATAATTAAAACACAACATACCTAAAAAACCAATTTTATTATTTTCAAATGTAATAATTTTAAAATAATTTGAATCAGTTAATTCTGATGATAAAGGTATTGTTTTAATGAATTTATTACCAATATCCCATGCATTAGTAGACCCTTCTGAACTTATATAATTACCAGAAGACATTGATTTAATCGTTACAAGTTGATTACCATATTGAATTGATGAACAAAAATTACTATTATCTACATTATTATTATTACTATTATTAAAATCATCATTATTATTATTATTTGGATACAATATTTCCATATTAAAATTATTTTTATTATCACAAACTTTATTAAAATTTGAAAATATAAAAAAAAATGGTGATTTCCTATATATAATAAATAAATAATAAATATTAGTTTTTATATATATATATTATATAATATATTATATAATAATATGTTACTTTACCTATTTACAAAAATTAAAGAATTAAAAGTAACTTGTTTTGAAATTGAATTTAAATTTTCAACTAAATAAGAATTATTTGTAGTTGGTTGTATTGAATATAAATCAGTTCTATTTAGATGAACTATATTGAACCTGTATGGATTTAGAAATGGGTCTGTTAGAGTTGCAATGGTTTGTTTATTTGTACCCCATCTTAGAAAAAAGTATTCATATCCTATATCAGACGGTATTAATTGGTTAAAGATTAATGAAAACTCTTTTTTACCATCGACACTACCAGATGCTGTTGTTGATCCGATACTACTAACTATACCATAATTGGTTTTAATTGTTATATATTCATCTCTAATTTGTTCCATTTGACAGTACGATACTGTTCCACTACCACTACCACCATCTTCTATATTCTTTATTATTATTACACCATTACTTTCATCACACCGTATTTGAATAATAAATTTTAAAAAAATTAAAATTAAAAATGATAATAAAAATTGAAATTGCTGTCTTTGTGACATTTAATTTTAATTTTATTTTATTTTCAATTTTTTTAAATTTTATTTTATTATTTTTTTATTTTATTTTTATTTTATTTTTATTTTTATTTTTATTTTATTTTTATTTTTATTTTAATATTTATTAATTTATTTGAAAATTATTTTATTTTATTTTATTATCTTAATATTTATTAATTTATTATTTTGATTGGAGAAGTGTGTGATGAAAAAAAATAAAAATAAAAATAAAAATGGTGAAAAAAAAAGTTGAGGAGAGAGGTGGTTAAAAATTTTATTATGAAAACGAACCAAATTAAAAAAAAAAAAAAAAAATTTTATTTGTTGGGTGGCCAATCTCGTGATTTTAAAAAGTGGTTGGACCTTGAGGGCCAAAAAAAAAAAAAAAAAAAATAAAAAAAATTAAAAAAATTTATTTTTGGTTTTGCAGAGATATTTTCGAAAAAAAAGGGCTGAAAAAAAAAAAAATTAAAAAAACGCTCTGACCAGCATCGCATAAAATTTTTAAGTTTTTTTTTTTTTTTTTTTTTTCATTATTATTAGTTTAATTTTTTTTTTTTTTTTTTCTTATATCATCTATGTTCTATGAATAAAAAAAATTAAAATAATACTTTTTTTTTTTTTTATTATTTTTATTTTTTTTTTTTTTGTGTAGTTTTCCAACTTTTTTAAAAAATACCAAAAAAAAAAAAAAAAAAGTGATTAAAAAAAAAAATTGGAAAATTATTATTATAATTTAATTATTAATAATTTATTTATTTATTTATTTAATTAATTAATTAATTAATTATTACAAATTGTAATTGAATTTGAGAACCAACCACATTTTGATTCTAATGGGTAAGTGTGTGACATTGATGGAGTACCGTTACAACCTGGAGAATTAAAGATTTGTTGAGTTAAAGTAGTAGAGTTACAAACAACATTGAATGATAATTGATTATTTGGGTCTTTAGAATCAACACAAACGTCAACAGTATTGTAGAATACATTACTAATATCATTCTTCCAAGTGGTAGAGTTACATTGACCAGTGTAATCAAATCTAACTAAAGCATTAGTTGGAATATCATAAGTGGCAACACATGAAGCAGTCATTGAAATATTATGTCTATCAGTTGCACAAGTATTGGCAGTGAAATTCCAAACATTTTGAACTCTTCCTATAAAATCAAATTTAATAAAAATAAAAAATTAATACAAAATTTTAAAAAAATAAATATATTACTATTATATTTAAAATATTAATAATAATGATTTTACCTTTGCAATCACCTCTATGATCATATTCAGTTACAAAGATGGTATTACCATCTGGTGAACATGAGAAGGTGGTATCAAAATCACAAAAGTTTTCTTCAATGAATTGACCATCAGTGACTACATTTGAACTACAATCACCATCGAATCTTTGTACATTAACAAATGAACAATAAGCAAAATTAACAATTGTTAATAATAAAATAATTGATAATAATAATTTCATTTTTCTTTTTTTATTTAAAATTAATAATAATAAATAATAATAATAAAAAAAAAAAACTTTTTTTATACCCTTTTTTTTTTTAAAATATTTAATTTTAATTTTATTTTAATTTTATTTTATTTTATTTTATTTTAGATTTTATTAAAATTTTGTTTAACAAAATTTCAAAGATGTACAAAAAAAAAAAAATCTAAAAAAAAAAAAAAAAAGAAAAATTGTACAATTGGTATGAAAGTTTTGGAAATATGTACAATGTATTTAAGAGTACCAAAAAAAAAAACAATTAAAAAACTTGATCAAAAAAAAGATTAATTAAAAAAAAAAAAAAAAATAGTGAAATTAAAAATATCTGTCAAATTTTTGGCTTACACAAAATAAAATTTGGAAAATAAAAATAAAAAAAAAAAAAAAAATAAAAAAATATCTTCCATCCTTTACAATTGACAAACACAATTCCTTTTATTTATATTATTTATATATTATATTATATTATATTATATTATTTTTCTATGTTTTTTTTAACCTCATCGCTATTATTATTATTCTTATTATTATTATTATTATTATCTTCATTAACACTATTAGTAGTGTTTTTATTATTTATTACTCTTGAAAATGTATCAATAATTGAAGTTGGTACAAAAATAAATGATTTTGAAGGATCTTTTGAAATTGATTCGATAGATTCTAATTCACGTAATCTCATTGCAAATGGTGATTTTTCAAGTTCACTAGCTGCTTCTACTAACTAAAAAAAAAAAAAAAAAAAAAAGTTAATGGAATGCATTAAAAAAAAAAAAAAAAAAAAAAAAAAAAAAAAAAATAATAAAAAATAATAATTTACTATTTTTGAAGAAATTAATTCAGATTGAGCTAAAAGTAGTCTTGAATCTTTTATAAATTCAGCTTCAACTTTTTTTGACATTGCATTTGAAACATCTTGAGTGAAAATTATGTCACTTAGAGTGAAAGATTCCAAATTGATTCCCCAAGATTCAAAAGTTTCATTAACCGAATCGACCAATTCTTTATTGAAACCATCACGTTCATATAGTAATTGAGCCAATGTTTTCTTTGGCACCATTTCAATTAACTTGATTTGAACTAAATTTTCAATTGATTCATCATGATCTTTTAAATCTTGAACTAGTTTCAATGGATCAACTACTTTGTATTGTATAATTGAATCAATTGATAAAACAACACCATCTAATGTTACCAAAGTTTGTTTTGGTAAATGTTGAGTACTAGATCTTGTATCGAATAATTCAATATCATGAATTAATGGTACCATTAATCTTAAACCCGGTCCAAGTATTTTTTTACCAATTTTACCAAACGTATATCTAACACCTAATTCATTTTGTTCAATTTTTGTAAAAAATTCCCTTTTTTGTTGATTTATTGTATACAAATTAATTTGTCTAAAAATATTTTCATTTCTTTTATTTATTAAATTTTTTCCCGAAATTGAAATTTTATTTATAAATCTATTTATAAACATTTTTTTTATCTATCTATATATATTTTATTTATTATATTTTTTTTTTTTTGAAATTAAATAAATGGAAAAAAAAAAAAAAAAATTGCACTCACCACACGAATAAATTTGGTTTCAAAAAAAATAAAAAATAAAAAATAAAAAATTAAAAAAAAAAAAAAAAAAAAAAAAAAGTTTCATAATTTCAATGACACAAACAACAGAAGTAAAATTATCATTTAAAGAAATGCAAGAAATAAAAGATTTAACTTTACCACCATTCTTTCCAGCTGTAACTTCACAATGTAAAGAAAAAGCTGCAACTTTTTTCATTTGCATTGAAGAAAAGATGGTTAATATTAATGCTGAAGTAAGTTACTCCTCCCACCTTTAACACCACCCATAAAAAAAAAAAAAAAACAAGAAAAAAGTAAAAACTTTTAAAAAAAAAAAAAAAACAAATATATAGGTACTAATTAAAAATATTAATCTTTATAAAGGATACTCAAGGTGCTAAAAGAGGTTTATCTCAATGTGAAAGTCAATTAAAAGAATACACAAAATGTATGATGGAGTCATTACAAAAAGGTGACAGTATTGGATTTTTATAAACATACTAAAATTAATAATATAATAATAATTTAAATCGAATAAATAAATATAATTTGTAAATATCGCTATAATCTGTTTTATAAGATTTTTTTTTTTTTTTTTTTTTTATATGTTTTTAAAATTTTATATTATATTTGGGGTTTTGGTTTTTTTTTTTTTTTTTTTTTTTTATATACAAATAAAATGAATTATATTTGTATTATTATTATTGTTGTTGTTATTATTATTTAGTTTGTTGTTTTTTTTTTTTTTTTTAGATATTATTATTATTATTATTATTAATTAAAATTTTCTTTTTTTTTTTTTTTTTACAATTTAAGTTGTGATTGAACTGATTCGATAGTTGGAGCATCAGAGACATCACCAACAACAACGAGGGTTGGTTTTTTGGAGGTCATTTTCTTGGCAACTCTTTTAATATCTTCAGAGGTAACTTTAGAGATTTCTTCAGCAAATTCAGCTGGAGTTAAAACTTTGTCGGTATAGATAGCTTGTTTACCAATGAATTCGAGGGCAGAGGTTCTGCTTTCAGCTTGTTCTAAAACGCTTGATTTAGTGACAGCTTTAGCACGTTCTAATTCTTGACCAGCAGTCTTTGAGGCAGCAACGATTTCAGAGGTAATTAATGAAACAGTCTTACCAACGGTAGCACCTTCAACTTCAGCAACAACACCGAATAAACCAGAATCACCATAAGTTAAATTGAATGCTTCAGAATTAACAATATTTGAATTACTTTTAATAAAAAAAAAATAAAAAAAATAAAAGTTAAAATTATATTTCTAAATCAATTTAATAATTAATAATAATAATAATACAAACTTTTTAGTTAAACTGAATAATCTTGAGGTTCTACCATGACCTGGTGCAGTCTTTGGACAACCATTACCTAAGATTGATTGTAAAACTGAAAAGGCAGCAACATCTTTAATGTTTGATTGAGCAGTACCTTCAAAAGCAAGAACAACTTTAGAGTTACCACTTGAATATTTAAGTGATTCACCACCAATATATTGAGCAGTTTCCTAAAATAAACAATATCATCATATTATTATTTTATTCTATTTTATTATATATGATCATTATTATTATTATTATTATTAAAAAAAACTTACATTTGAAATTGAAGTTGATGATTCATCATTACCAAAAGTAACTTTTTCAGCTTCTTCAATTAATTCATTATGTGAAAGACCAACACCAACCAAGATCATATTTGATGGTTTGTAAGTTGAATTTACCCAATTGGTGACGGCATCTTTGGTGATGTTACCTAAATTGCAAATTGGTGCAACTAATGGACGACCAAGGGTTTTACCACGAAAAGCAGTTTGATGAACAGATTCAAAGATTGAAGAGTATGAATCGTGATTGTAGGCTTCAGATTCTTTAACGATGATTTCGGTGACATCACGAACCTCGTGGTATGGAAGGGTTGGTTTGGTGATGTTTGCTAAATTATTCAACATTTGAAGTGAACGGTTTGGTAAGGTTTGAAGTGCAATCAATAAATTGTCACGTGATGCTTGAGCGAATGCAGTTGAACCAGAGACTTCAATGTCTCTTTGTACTTCAATTCCTAATTTGTTGGTGTTTGATTCAAATGCTAATCCCTTAAGAACTTGATTTAAACCTGCAGTCTCTTGTGTTTCATTTCTGCTACCTGTCTTTATGTAAAGACCTAATGATACTGCTGGTCCTGTATATCCACCAACTAAACTAACTACTTTTAATCCATTTGAAAGTGTTGTTGATTCAACAATTCTTTTACTTTCTTGAAATATTGATGTAGTGTACTATTTATATAAATAATATAAAATTAATATTAATATTAATATTTATTTATATAAATATATAAAGTGAAAAAAAAATAAAATAAAATGAAAAAAAAAAAAAATCGTTGTGTGTTGTGTGTGTTTTTTTTTTTTTTTTTTTCATAGCGTTTTTTATTTTATTATTTTTTTTTATTTTTTTATTTTTTTTATTTTTTATTATTATTGTTCTTTTTCCAAAATTGATTTTTTTATTTTTTATTTTTTTATTTTAATTATGATAGATCATACATTTCTAGCAATGAATCTTCCGATCATTTTGTATTATATTCTCTTAAATTGTTTATTATTGATAATGAATAATATAAAAAATTTGAAGTGAAAAAAAAAAATGTGATGAAAAAAAAAAAAAAAAAATTAAAAAAATAAAAAAAAAATAAAATTGAAAAAAAAAAAAAAAAAAAAAATTTAAAAAAAAAAAAAAAAAACCAAAAAAATTTTTATTCTTACAAAAAATTGAAGTTCTGATTGATTTAAATAATATTACCAATAAATAAAAAAAAAATTTTAAAACAAAAAATCAAAACAATTTTTCTATTTTTAGAGTAACTTTTTTTTTTTTTTTTTTTTCTTTTTCTCAACTCTTTAGTATTATAAAATTAAAAAAATAAAATTGATTCAATAAAAAAAAAATAAAAAAAAAAATAAAAAAATAATATAAAATAATCAATTATTGACAAAAAACATTCAAATCTTACACAAAACAAAAAAAAATTATTGATATTATTTTATTTATTTTTAGTATAGATAAATAGAACACAAAAACACACAAAATGGTAAATAAAAAATAAAAAAAATATTAATATTTCTATTTTTTTTAATTTTTTTTTTTTTTTTTTTTTTATTTTTAAAATTTCGTTGTTTTTCATCCAAAAAAAAAAATAATTTAAATTTTAGTTTTAAAAAAAAAAAAAAAAAAACACAAAATATACCCCCTCCTATTTTTTTCTTGTGGATAAAATCATAACAAAATTACTCAAATGTATAGTCATTCTCAAATACCCACTACTAGAACTTTCTAAAAATCTCACTTCAAACAATTCTTTAAGAAACAAAATTTTGAAACCAAAAGACACCAGAGGTGACCATTTTATATAAAGGTGGGCCACCTCCCCATTCAATATTCAAGTACCTCCTCTAAAAAATGCAAATGTCAACCAAATTGCAAAATTCAAACAAGATATGAATGACAACATATTGTTGTGGTATACCTATAAATCCTAATTTTTTTTTTTTTTTTTTTTTTTTTTGAAATTTATCATAAAGTACCTTGGAACTCTTGAA
Source organism: Dictyostelium discoideum AX4 (assembly GCF_000004695.1). Lineage (NCBI taxonomy): Eukaryota > Evosea > Eumycetozoa > Dictyosteliales > Dictyosteliaceae > Dictyostelium > Dictyostelium discoideum. Next base: position 4,871,847 of record NC_007091.3, read on the forward strand.
GGGAAATTTCTTTTTTCTTTTACTCTTGACGGATATGGTTTTCTCGACAGACATAGCATTGGGCATATAAATAAATAAATAAATCACAAAAACAACCATTGTGAGCTATTTAATTGTATGTTATGTGGATTGGTTACTCCAATGCATGACTTATGCCCAATGCTTAGATGTAGAGGAAACCTCTCCTTCAAGATTAAAAACAAAAAGAAATTTCCTTCAAGAATTCCATTTTTGTTATTATTTATCATTTAATATATTAAAAAAAAAAAAAAAATTAAAATAAAAAAAAAAAAAAAAAAAAAAAAATCTTATTTTAATATTTTCTCCTATTTTCAATATTTAATTATTTATCATTCATTTTTGTAATTATTTTTTTTTTATTTTAAAGAACCAAGAGCGGGGAATATTTTACATTAAAAAAAAATAAAAAAATTGAAGTTCTGGTTAGTTTTTTTATTTTTTTAACACTACTATTATTTATTTGTATTTATTTATTTGTATTTATTTGTATTTGAAACAATTTTTATAATATTTCTATCAACTTTATCTTGAATAAAATCTTTATATCTATTAAATTGATTAATTTTGTTACAAAGTGTTGTATAATTTTTTTGAGATATTGTTAAATTGAATTTTGATTTAATATCTTGATCAATTGTATCATTATTTTCAAAATCATCTAATAATAATTTTACAACCAATAGAGGATAGCTTCTTTCAATGATATTTTTTAAACTGAAAAAATAATTCTCCATTGGTTTATAATCCATTTGAATATTTTGAGATTTTAATTTCAAATATAAAAAAACTGCAGTTTTATGATCTAAATCTTGGAATCTAACTGGTTGAATGAATTCCAACTCATTTTTAAAATCAACATTATTTATCAAATAAAATGTTAAATAATTTGATTTCCATAAGTCAATATAGGAATAATTGTAAATAAATTTAGCTTTTAATTTTAATGAGAAATATTTAACCATATATTTTATAGTTGTAATATCTATACAATCTGATAATAAATCATCATTAATATCACCAATCCCATTATCAAAAAGGTATTGTAAAAATTGAATATCACCACTACCACTACCACTACCACCACCATTACCATTATCACCTTTATTATTATTATGATTATTATAACAAATATCTCTAACTACTGATTTACTAATATCATCTGAATCCCAAGTAAATAATGATTTATGATTTTCAAAATAATATTTAAATAATTTTTTATTATTTAATAAACAATGTGCTGAAAATCTCCTTTGATTCGAGTTGATTATGTTGGCTAATCGATTAGCATGTTTTTTAATTTTAAATTGTGTATTTTTTGGATTTATAATATGGCTTATTAACATTGGATTTGTGAAATTTGTATTTGTAATTGCAATTTTCAAAAACTCTAATTGAGTTTTAATATCAACTCTATCATGATTAAATAAAGGTTGACCATCGATTTTGATTTTATGATCTTTATTCATTTTCAATAATTCACAATCTCCATAGTAACATGCTACTCTTACTAAATTATCACCACCTGATGAACAAGATGGTGGATAAGTTTTTATTAAATCGTATTCCTTATACTCTGAAATGAATTGATAAATCAATGATTCTAAATCATAATTATAAAATCCTTTTTCACTCTTTGCAAACCAATCAAAATAAAATACTCTTTTAATTTCTCTAACTAATTCAAAATCTTCATAATCAATTTCAGTAAATTCCGTTTCGTCAAAATAAATATACTCTTCATTTTCATCTTCTTCTTCATTTTCAACATTATTATTTTTAATAGTATTATTATTATTATTATTAAAAAATGAATAAATATATGATACTGCATCGTAAATTAAATAAACAATTTTATCATTAGCTGTTGGTGGTGGTGGTGGAGGTGGTGGAGGTGGTGGTGTTGTTGGTGTTGTTGGTGTTGGTTTTATAATAGCTAAATTATAAATTGAATTTACTTTTTTAGTTGTTTGATTTTCTTTTAAAATATCAGTTTTTTTTAAAATATGTTTGAATGGGGTTTGAATATTTCTATTTTCATTATATTCTATTAAATGTTCAACTTTTTTAAAAAGTAATGAAGAGATTTGTTTTTCTTTTTTACTAGTTCTATGTGACACTGATAAAACTAGTAATGCTGTTAAAATATAATCAATTTGATATTTTTCAAGCACAGATTTTGTTTTGTGGCTTTTGTCAATACAACGACCGTAATTGAAATCTAAATAACTAGCGATAGTGCTATAGTTAGCACAACCACTGCCATAATGGTCAAGATAGTTATCAAGTAAATTGTAACTTAGGAAAATATTATTTAAAACTGAAAATGAATTATAACCATTGAATTGCAATAATGGAATGTTATAATCATTATATAAACGTTTAAATAATTGGTGATCTAATCTCATCAAATTTTCAAAATATATTTCAAAACTACCAGTAAATGAAATTGGTGGTACGAATCCAATTTCATCCAATAGAAATCTAATTAATTCACATCTCTTATTTGAACATAACGCATTATAAAATGCTTTCATTGGATCTTTTACCATAATTCCAAGTTCATAATAAATGAATTTAATAATTTTTAAATCACATTTACCTAATGATTTATCAAATAAATCATCATTATTAATTCTAAGTTCTTCTATTGTTGTTGTTGTTGTTGTTGTTGTTGTTTTTGTTGTTGCTGAAGTTGAAGTTGAAGAGGAAGTTGAAGAAGAGGAAGTTGATGATGGATTGACGGTACCATAATTTTCAAATATAAATTTTAATAAATCTAAATTAGAAGTATCTAATGAAGTTTTAATTAATTCTTGTGTAAGTTTATTTGTACTTAATAAAATTGATTTATTTGTATTTAATAATTGATTTAAAATTATTGACGATTCTTCTTTATTTAATGATAGATTATAATGATTATAATAATTATTATTAAAAAAATAAATAAATGATGTAATAGATTTTGAATCAATTTGATCAAATTTTTCATTTCTTTTAATTTTATATAATAATAATTCTCTTGCATGCTTTAAACACCATTCAAAACCTGCTTGATCATATTTTTTAATTTTAAAACAATCTTCTGAATATGATCTACCACCATAAGAAATTTGTTCATTAAATTTATAAACATAATCATATATATAATTTGATAAATATTTATTATTAAATACTGATTTATATAAACTATAAATATCTTTATTTTTATTTTTATTTAAATTATTCATTTTATTTTAATTTTTGTTTTTGTTTATCACTGAATTTTTTTTTTTTTTTTTTTTCACACACTTTATCACCATCAAAAAAAAAAAAAAAAAAATAAAGAAAAAAAAATAAAAAGATATTTTTTTTTTTTATTTTTTATCAGAAAACATTTGGTGACAAAAATCTAGATATCCAAAATTACCTGAAAAACCACCTTTAAATGTTTATGTGTTATAAATAAAAAATATAAAAAAAAAACAACAAAATAAATAAATAAATAAATAAATAAATAAATAAATAATTTCAATTATAAAACAACAATATTTTTATTTTATTAATTCTGTTACATTCTTTTTTTTTTTAATGATAAATAATTTTTTTTAATTTTTGTTATTATTGTTGTTGTTTATTTTTTTATACTTTTACATTTGCACCAGTTGTAGTTTTAGCATTAATATTGGTAAGACCAGGTGCACTAAGAGTGGTATTGGTGTTTGCTTTAACACTTGTATTTGCGAGGACTGAAATTTCATTTGTACCAAATTCACCAACATTCAATGATGAATTGAAAATTTGGTTTGATCCTGATGATTTGATTGAACCGAATTTGGAGATTGAGTCTAAAAAAAGAAATAATTAAAAAAAAAGGAAAAAATAAAAATAATTAAAACTTGTTTTTTTTTTTTAAATATGAGTTAATTAATTTAAATAATAATAATAATAAAAATTACTAATTAATGTCATTTTATTAATTTTTTTTTTTTTAATTTTTTAATAATTATTGTTTTGATTGGATATTTAAAAAATAGAATTTATTTAAATCCTTTTATACTTTTTTTTTTTTTTGGACTCAAAAAATTTTTTTTTAAAAATTTATATCTTTAATTATTTAAATTAATTAAAATTAAACACTGGGTTTAATTACTATATTTATAAATTGTCAAGTGTGTGTTGGTGTGGGTTGTGTTAATAAAAAAAAAAAAGATAAATTACCAATTATAAGAAAAATCTCACACATTTTTTTTTTTAATTTACCAAAGTAAATTAATATATCATTATTTTGAAATTATTATAAATAATATTTACAATAAAAAATAAGAAATATTTATCAAAGTTTCTAAACAGTTGAGTCACTTTGTTCTATTTTTGTTACTTTTTTTTTTTTTTACTACCAAATAATTTTAAATTAATTTAAAAAAAAAAAAAAAAAAAAAAATGCTAACCTAAAACACTAAAACTACTCTAAAAAAAAACTTTATTTTTGAAACACTATATCCTTTATTCAAAAAAAGAAAAAGCTAGTATTTCTTTTCGAAATTGTTTAATAAGGAAAAAAAGTGTTTAAAATAATGTAAAACTGAAATTTAAATTATTATTTTTTTTTTTAGGAAATGAATTTCGAGTTTGGGTGTCTTTTTAAAAATTATTAATAATTTTACCAGTTTTTAATAATAATAATAATAATAATAATAATAATAATAATAATAATAATAATAATAATAATAATAATAATAATAATAATAATAATAATAATAATATTAATATTAATATTATTATTTTATTTATTTATTTATTTATTTTATATATATTTGTTTTTTTTTGATAAAATAATTTCTTTTATTTTTTTTATTATTTTATTAATTTTTTATATTTGTTATGATAATTTTTATTTTTTATTTTATAAAAAATAATTATAATAATTTTGTTAAGAGATTGACAGAGTCGGTAAACTTATCACTAAAGGTAACTTTTGAAATTGAGTTTTTAACGGATGTACTGATTGAGCCTGATGGTCTATAATCTTTATAGGTCATTAAAATTGTACCTAAACCACAAATACATCTCATTATTAAATCTGGATCAGATTCTGTTGAAATTACTAATGACATACATTCAACATACTTATTAACAATCTCTGTATTTATTTGATTATATTGAGAATAAACTGAAATACTAATAAAATTTTGAAAATATATATATTTTTTAAAAAAAAAAAAAAAAAAAAAAAGTTAATATGCATGTAAAATTAATTGAAAAAAAATGAAATATAAAATGGAAAAAAACTTACTTTAATAAAAATGTTGATAAAGCAGTTGAATAAGATTTGTTTGAATTTGGTGAAAGTTTTTGATAGATTGATTTAATTGATTCTAAAATTTGTGGATTTGAGAATAATCTTTGAGTTAATAAAGTACGAAGTGGTTCATGACGGAACATATTTGAAAAGATTTTCAAAGCCAACATTTGATTATTCATAACGGTGGATTCTTGTACAATTTTAAAGAGAATAACCAATAGATTATATCTTGATGAAGCTCTATTCTCGATGACCATAGATTCAAAGGTCTTTGAAGCACCAGGATGTAGAACCATAACACGAATAACATCAAGGATCGTATAAACTTTATCAGCTGGCCAAGTTAACATTTTGAAAATAACTTTATATTGATTATCACTAAACGATGAGGAATGATAACGTGATGTCTCTCTGAGTGTTGCTAAAATTCCCTTAAACAATGAAATCTCTTGTTCATCTTCATCCAATGAAATTGATTTTGTATTTGCATTTGATGAAAGTTGATCATTAAATTCTAATGCTTTAACTAATAATGATTCACTATTTGCTTGTTCAAATAATGTATAAGTTGCTTGTGGAATTAATGATGTTGGTTTAATATTAAAATCTCTATTATTATTATTATTATTATTATTATTATTATTATTATTATTATTATTATTATTATTGTTATTGTTATTATTATTATTATTATTATTTGAACTATCTGGAATATATCTACTTGGAACTGTAAATGAATCACTTGGTGAACTATAGTTATTATTATTATTATTGTTATTTGAACTACCTGGAATATATCTACTTGAACCAGTTAATGGGTCACCTTGATTTGGAGTTGCTTCAAAAGTCATTGTATCTTGACCAGAATTTTTAATTATGAATTGAGCGACTTGATCAAGGAATTCTTGACCTAAATCATTTTTTAAGATAAAATCTTGAGCGACAGTGTAAGGATTTTCAGTGAGATCGTAACCAATTTTGTACATTACACCATCACCAACATCAACATCGAAAATATAATCATACTCTCTACCATTGAGTACACCTTTTGAACTATTTCTACTGGCAGCATTAGCATCTACAACCTCACCGATTTTAATCCATTTAGCTTCAGATGCACTCCATTGATGAGCTTCAGCGATTTTACCATTCTTTACAACCTTTAATTCACCATCTTTAGTGCCATCGGCAATCAATGCTTCATTGACGTCTTGTAATTCATTCATTTTAATATCACCAACATTATCAGACATAATAGTTTGAGCTGCTAAATTATCTTGATATTGTTGTACCTCCTCTTGAGTTGCAAATCTTTTTTCATTTCTAGTCCAAACATAACCAACACCATCTGCACAGCCAGTGATAATATCGCCATTGGGTGAGTATGATAAATCCCAAACTCCAGATGGATGAGTCAAGGTTTGAACATTCTCACCGTCTCTCCAAATACGTAAAGTTCTATCCTCACCAACTGAAGCAAACCCAAAGTTTGGAATATTGATAACGGCATAAACAAATGAACTATGACCTGACAACTCTTGAACCAATTCACCATCGATTGTCCAAATGAAAACGGTACCATCATTACTACAACTTGCAAACCCTAAATCTGGAATAACTGCCAATCCTCTAACACAATCCTTATGTTTTTTCAATGTCTTTATCACTGAATAATTTCCTTTACCATTTTGTTCCCAAATCTTTATAGTTTTATCTGCACTTGCTGATACTATATTTCCATTTTGTAATCCAATAACTGACCAAATTGATGCTTCATGTCCTGATAATGTTGTTAAACATTCACCATTTTCCCAAACTTTAATTGTTCTAAAATAAAAATAAATATATTAATATTAATATTTTATAAATATATAGAATTTAAAATAATAATAATAAAACTTACTTATCCCAACTACCAGAGATAATCAAACCATCATTTGTTACACCAAGTGTTGAAACTGAATCATTATGTCCTAATAACATTAATGATGGTGCACCACCTTCATTACCTTTTTTACTACTATTATTATTATTATTGTTATTATTGTTGTTATTATTATTATTATTATTATTATTATTATTATTATTATTTGATGAATCTCTTGGAAAAGCTGATTTTTCCCAAACACAAATAACTTTATCATTACCACCAGATGCTAATGCACGTTCAGCTAATAATAATGATGGTGGTAATGATACAACTGTGCCAACGAAATGAGTGTGACCATGTAATTCTATACTTGAATAATTATTTGATGGATCCCAAACTCTAATTGAATGATCTCTTGAACCTGTAACTATTCTACCATCTGAAAGTACACAAACACTTCTAACATCTTTTGAATGTCCATGTAATGATTTTGAAAGTTTATATGTTGTATTATTATTTGTTGTTGTTGTCATATTTATAATGAAATTAAAAAAATAAAAAAATAAAAAAAATAAAAAAAAACACACAAAAAAAAAGATTGTGTGTGTGGAAAATATTATAAAAAAAAGAAAATAAGAAAAAAAATTGAAAATTAATTTTTATATTAAATTCCAACTTCACAAAAAAAAAATAAAAATAAAAAAAAATAAAAAAAAAATAAAAAATAAAAAAAAAAAAATTCCCCTAATTAATTTTGTATAATTTTCTACAAAAATGGAAATGATTTATAATTTATTTTTTTTATTTATTTATTTATTTCATAGCAATATTAAATAATAATTTTTTTTATTTTTTTATTTTTTTGTTTTTTTTATAAATTCACTTTTTCACCAACAAAGAATTATTATATATATATATATGTTAAATGAATAAAATATTAAACTTTAAAAAAAAATTACAAAATAATAATAATAATACAAACAATAATAATAACAATAATAATCCAAAAGCATCAATATTAAAAAATAATAATAATGATAATACCAATGATAATTTAAAAAGTAAAATAGTAGTTAAATCAACACCTGTAATACAAAAATCATCATCATTTGCTAATGTTCCAAATTCAATTAATGTCAATACAAGTAGTAGTGGAAATAAAAATGGTGATAAACCAATTTTATTACAAAGTATGTTTAATAAAGGTAAAAGGTCAAATGAAATAACAAATAGAAAAATTCCACCTCCTTTCTCTGAAGACTCATTTTATAAATCAGGAGTTACTTCAAAAGTTTCAACAACAACTACAACAACCTCTTCAACTTCAAAACCAATATTACCTCAAACAATAACAAAACCAAATAAAACAAATGAAACAATAGTACCAATACCACCAATTAAAAAACCAATATCTAATAATAATATTAATTATAACAATATAAATATTCAACAATCTTCTTCAACTTGTACAATTTCAAATAGAGTTAGAGATAATTTATTTTTATTAAAAGAAGAGAGTAAGAGTGAATATAATATTAGAGTAAATGAAATTGAAAAAAAAGTAATAAGTAATAACAATATTGATTATAATGATCCATACACTCAAACAATACAAAAGATTATAATGGTTGAAAAAGAAATGATTGACACTTTTTCTGCAATGATTGAATTTCAACCATTACAAAATTTAGCACAAACCCAAATTCTTAAATCATCATCAAGATTATCATCAAACAATAATAATAATAATAATAATAATAATAATAATAATAATAATAATAGTAATTTATTATTTTTTTTTGACGATCAAAATAATTAAATAATATTTTAATAAAAATATTATAGTAATATTATTATTATAAAAAAAAAAAAAAAAAAAATATCCAACCCCCGTGGACATGGACATGTACCAAAAAAAAAAAAAAAAATAGTAAAAAAAAAAAAAAAAGTGTCTTATGTCAAAAAAGAAAAAATGTCAAAAAATTTTAGATGATCTTATAGAATGTGCTTTGCTTGCAATTGATGTACCCAAAAAGAAATAAATACAATCCAAGTTACACAAAAATAAATAAAAAGTGAAAAGAAGTTTCTCTCCAAAAAAAAAAAAAAAAAAAAAAAAATAAAAATAAAATTAAAAACAATAAAAAATAGATATTTTCCAAAAATCCTGGTGGTTATTTTTTTTTTTTTTTTTTTTTTTTTTTTTTAAAAAAATTAGTTGGTTATATGCTTAAAGTAAAAAAAAATAAAAAAAAAAAAAATAACAAAATAAAAAAAATAAAAAAATAAAATATTTTTATTTTATTTTAATGCATTCTTTTTTGATCATTCTATTTTTTTTTTTTATTCTTTATTTTTTTAATAAGTGACAACGATTGGAAATAAATTTCCACACCCCCAATCATTTTTTATATTTTTAGTTGAAAAAAAAAAAATATCTTACAATTTTCGAAAAATCTTTTTTTTTTTTTTATTATTTTTTTTTTTCTTGAACCCATTTTTTTATTTTATTTTATTTTTTTTTTTTGCAGTATTTTTTTTTTTTTTTAGCCCCCTTTCAAACCATCACACACCTTTTTCCACATCATAAAATAAAAATAAATGGACAATGGAAACACTTGATAGTGTCATTAAAACAGCAACAGACCTAAAACCAAGTGGTTATTATGGTCAAGAAACTGAAAACAATAATAATACAAATAATAATGATAATCAAGACGAGGAAGAAACAATATCACAAATATTATCTTCAGTACCATCCATTTCAGCATCAAAATTTTTTTCACCTCCCCAACCACCTCAACCACCCCCACCACAACAACAACACCAACAACAACAAAAACCAATTGAATTAAAATGGAGGCAAACTAAAATACTATTGTCTTCAGACACAATACCCACTGGTATTAATAATAATATTAGTCCAGATTGTAATATAGAATCAAATACAACATTTAATACATCATCATCTTTACCAGTTCAATTAACCAATAATAATGGTTATAATAATAATAATAATAATATAAATATAAACAATAATAATAATAATAACAATAATAATAATAATGAAAAGAATAATAAAAATAATGAAAAAAATAAAAATTTATCATATCATAGATATAGGAAAGGTAGTTATCAATCAATAATTGAAAAAGCGAAAGCATCAAAAGAAAAGAGAGCAAATATTTTACGTGAAATTCAGACAACAGAACAAGCATATATTTCATTTTTAAAAGTTTTAGTTGATGTTTATTTAATGAAAATTAAAGATATTGGTATGTCTGATCAAGATATTGATGGAATTTTCTCAAATATTGAAGCTATTAAATTAGCCAACGAAGATATTCTATCGAAATTAAGAGAGAAAATTGAATTTCATTCATCAAATTCATTTCCTGAAAATGTTGAAATCGCTGATGTTTTCTTAGAATTTGGACCATTCCTTAAAATTTATTCTATATTTGTAAATAATTATTATAATAGAGCAATTTCAATAATTAAATTAAATACAACAAAAAATAATAAATTTAAACTTTATTTAGCTGTAAGTTAATAATTAAATAATTAAATAAATAAAAAAAATAAAAATAATACTAATATTATTTATTTATTTCTTTATTTATTTCTTTATTTATTTATTTATTTATTTATTTATTTATTTATTTATTTATTTATTTATTTATTTATTTATTTATTTATTTATTTATTTATTTATTATAGGAATGTAAAAGTTTACCAGCATCAAAAAAATTAGATTTAAATGATTTAATGATTATGCCAATTCAAAGATTAGTTAGATATGTATTATTATTAGAAGAATTAATACAACATACACCAGAATCAACAGAACCAAATGAACATAAAAAATTAATTGAAGCAAAGAATGTAATGAAAGATGTAGCATCATTTGTAAATCAATCAACAGTTGATAAACAAGGTCCATTAGAAACTTTAACAAGAGTTCAACAAACTTTAGGTCCAAAAACTGGTAATTTAATTCAACCACATAGAAGATTTATTAAATCTGGTGATTTAGTTAGAGTTGTACAAGTCCAAGATGATGAAAATGAAAATGATAATAACAATAATCTAAATAATCCAAATGAAAATAAACCAAATAAGAATACTGATGATGGTGATGAAATTATTGAAAAAAGAATTATTAATATTTATTTATTTAATGATTTAATAATTTATGCAATTAATAATAAATTTTGGAGAAAGATTTATTTAGTTGAAGTTTGGATTAGAAGTAAAGAGATTAAAGGATTACAAAATGTTTTTGAAATTTATAGTAAATCATTATCATGTATATTTCAAAATCAATTCTCTAGTGATAGTAGTAGTAGTTTTCAAGAGTGGTCATCTTTAATTCAATCTACAATTAATAAATTATTAATTGATGATTCTGATGCAAAAGAAAAAAGATTTAATCTTTTAGAACAAGATGATCAAATTCAAAAAGATTTCACTTTTGAAGAGAGACAATTCTATTTCGAATCAATGAATAATCCTCAAAATCCTCAATTTAATGATATAAAATTATTTAAAGATTCATTAATTGAAGATGGTATTGTTGAAGATAGGAAAAAGAAAATTGAAAGTTTAATTACATTTCGACCAAATATTCCTATTTTAGATCAACAACAAAGTAATAATAATAATAGTAATAATAATAATGTAGAAAATTGTAGAAGTAGTATTGGTAGTAGTAGTGGTGAAATTAATTTAAATAATAATATTGAACAGAATGGATTTTCTGATAGTTCAGATACAGGTGTTGCATTATCAGATAATTCAGATAATGAAGAAGCGAAAAAGAAAAGAAATACGTTAAAGAAAAGAATGGTATCTCAAAATAATTTAAATTATAATTCAAATAAAACCAGTGGTGTAACATTATTGACTCAACAATTAACTGGTAAAAATAAATCGTCGTCGTTGTTATCACATATTGCATTAACTAGACAGAATATAGTTATGCAAGGTTATCTTACAAAAATTGGCGAAGTTGTAAAAAATTGGAAGAGAAGGTGGTTCATTTTTGAGAGTAATTATCTTTTCTATTTAAAGAATGAGCAATCCTCAAAGGTGTTGGGTATAATACCACTAATTGGCTCAAAAATTGAAAATATCGATCAGACTTCATTCAACATTTCAACTACTTCAAGAACCTATTTAATCATTGCTGATTCTCAAAATGAGCTTTCAAAATGGACAAAATCAATATTAGATTTTCATAATTCAAGAGATAATTTCATTAACAATATTAAACAACAATATTCAAGTAGTAGTTCTTTAAAATTAATAAATAATCAACAACAACATCAAACTCAACAACAAACTCAACAACAAATTCAAAAAAGATTATCTTGGTTATCTGCTGCTTTACCAAATATTAATTCAAGTTTTAAAAAACCACCCCAAAATGATAGATCAAAAACAATTGCAAATTTTAGATTCACTCAAATCTTAAATGAAAATAATAATATCCCACCAGATTCCTCTTTATCTAAAAGTGTTGATGCTTTAAGCTTAAGTAGTAATACTACCACCACTACAAATAATAATAATAATAATAATAATAATAATAATAACAACGACTATGAAGATGATTGTGATAGTTTATCTTCAGAGGAAGAGTTTGATGATGAAGAAGAAGAATTTGATAGATAAATTTATTGGTCAAAAAAAAAAAGAAAAAAAAAAAAAAGAAAAAAAAAAAAAGAAAAAAAAAAAAAAAAAAAAAAAATAGTAGTAACATTACAAATATCGATTAAAATTTTAAATAAAATGATATTTTCTTTATTGGAAAAAAATAATAATAATAGTTTTTTTTTTTTTCTCTTTAATAAATAAGTTTATTTTTTTTTAAATTTTTTTTTTTTTTATTTTTTTTTTTTATTATTAAAATTACCTAATTATTTATTTCCATTCATCATCATCTTCTTCTTCTTGTTGTTGTTGGTTATTTGATTCTATTTGATCATATCTTTTCATTATATTACTTGCAAAAGAGTCACCAAGATTTGAATCACCAGAAAAGTTTGCAATATTATTACTGTCCATCTTTACAACACTATCTACAAATATTGAATCACCAATAGTTTTAATTCTAACTTCATCACCAGATTTAAAAATTTTATGACTAAATTTATCAACATCTGCCCAAAATTCAAAATAATTCTTTTTATTTGGATGTAAATTTTTAATTGCTTTTTTTGTTTATTTTAATATATAAAATTAATTAATAAATTAAAAATTAGAAAATTAAAAAAATATATATAAATATTTATTTAGTTAGTTACCATCATCATGAAAATTTGAAGGTAAAGAAGAATTTTTATTTCCATCTGAAATTGCAACTGATAGTTGATCAGCATTAATTTTATCAACAAGAGTAGCTTGAACTCTATCAAATTTATTTAAGTAACCTTTTGTGATAGCAGTTGCTCTTGTCATTTTTGGTGGAATTTCAACACCATCTTTCCAATTACGTTTTACTGCATTATCAAATTCAATTGTGATTGCAACATATCTAGTTGGTAATACTGTATCTTGTAGTGGTTGTTTTGCTTGTAAAAATACTGTATGAATATTATGTTTTTGTAAAATACCTTCAACTATAAATCCATCACCACCACAAAAACGTTCTTTAGTGAATGTTCCACTATAATTTGTACTTGAACTCATTTTTATTTATCTATAAAATTAAAATTTTAAAAAATAAATTTTTTTTTTTTTTTTTTTTTTTTTTTTTTTAATCAACAAAAAAAAAAATCTAAAAAAAAAAAGGCATGCCTTTTTATTTTTCAAATAAATTAATTTTTTATTTTTTGGTTATTATTTTTCAATTACCAAATTAATTATTATTATTTTTTTTTTTTTTTTGTATTTTTGAGATATAATTTGTTATAAATATATCATATTTTTTTTTATATCTAGAAAAATTATAAATTCTTTAAAAAAAAAAATAAACTTGATACGACTGACCCAGATGAAAATGTTTGGTGTGATTTATAATAATGATAACAAATCAAAAAAAAAAGAAAGAATAAATTTATTTAAATAAAAATGAATAACCAAATAATAAATAATGGTTTCAAAAAAAAATTCTTTATTTATTTTTAAATTAATAGTATGATTTACCAAAAATCTTTTCCTTTATTTTTTTTCATGATTTGGTCATGAATTAAATCCTCTTCACTATCACCTTCATCATTATACGATGCCTCTTCATAATCATCATCATCATAATAATCCTCATAATCACTGAGTGTAATTGGTCTTTCTTTTGATTGTTGTTGTTGTTGATTTTTATCATTACCATCAGTAGTATTATTATTATTATTATTATTATTATTATTATTATTTTGTTCACCATTTGTATTTTCATCTTGATTATCATTATCATCATCATCATCATCATCACCACTATCATCATCACTAATTAAAGAATTTCTATAATTAATAAGATTTGTAATAGTTTGATCGTTTTTTAAATCCTCTTGTAATTTTAATTGTTTTTCCATTGTATCTTTTAATTTTGAAAGATGAGTCGAAGTTTTATCTTTTTTTGGTTTTAAAGTTGTAAAAGTGATTTTACCAACTTGAACTTGTTGTTGTTCTTCTTTTTCAATTTGTAATCTAACTTGTTCAATTTCTTGTTCTGAAAGAATTGGAAATTGTGGTTCCAACCATTGTTCATGAATTGAAGATGTGATAAAGACTGGTTCATTATCGATGATTTCATTTGTTGATTTAATTTGACCACCATAAAGATTATAGATTCTAATTTTCTTTGGATCATATTCAACCAAATCTGAATCAACAGGAATTAAAAGTTTATTCAATTGATTAACGATTGATTCTTTAAATTCATTGAATTTACTATTAACAAATAATTTAAATAATTGTTTCTTTGAGCCATTTTTACAAACTGTAACAGATAATGAACGAACTGGTTGTGAATTTTTAGAATGACCACCAGTACTATTTGACATTAATGGTTTTTGATGATGATGATAAAAACTTTGAGTTAATAATTTCTTTAATGTTTTTTGGCAAGATTCTAAAGCATCTGCTTTTTCTTTTACACCAATGGTATTTGAATTGTAAGCATGTAAAAAGAAGACAGCATTTTGTAAAAGATCGAAATGTCTTTTATTTGTGTATGTTCTTTCAGTGATGTTTGAAATTAATGATTGATAGATATGTTTAATGATTGGGTCATTACTATGGAATTTACCCTTGAGAAACTCCTCAATGAATGACGAATCTACACTTGAATTATTGCTTGAAATTGTGTCTAAAAAGATTCTAGATTTATTTTTTCTATTCTCATCAATCATTGAACCTGTACAAGTACCATGATCGGAATAATCTTTACCACAACTATAACAAAATTGATAACGACATCTTGAACAAGTCATATGATTACAACCCCATGATTTTTCAACTGGGAATTTACATCTACCACAGATGGTGGTATTTTCAACAATCCAACGATAACTAAATAGATCACTCTCGTTATGAACTGGTTTATTGCATGGTACTGGCCAATGATAAGAATTTTTCTTACAAAATAAACAAATTACATGACCGTTGCAACTAATGAATGGGGAATATTTTAAAGCCAATGTTTTTCTCTTTAAATCTGTAGCGACCAATCTAGTACATCCTTCATATTGACATGGATGAACCGTATTATTTGAATTATAAGAAATATCTTTAATTAAATTTGATGAAATTCCTCTTGATTTACATAATTCAATTGATAATGATTCAATAGTAACTTCATCAATTGATTTATTTAAACAATCGGCAGTTAAACAACCAATTGAAATGGAACCACCACTACCATCATTAATTGATGTTGTAAAATATTGACTCATACAACCAATACAATAAGAATGACCACAAATTAATTCAATCATTTCATTAACTTCATATTCACAATAACAAATTGAACATTCTTTTTCAAATTGACTTGATTGGTCAACCAATGTGATTTGTGGTGTTTTAAATTTATACAATTCAATATCCTTTGATTTATGTGGATAACTATTTGTTCTAACACTTTGACAATCTAATGATATCACTGGTTTAACATCCCAACCATTTTTAAATAATAATTTTTTTGCCACTGAATGTGGAATATTGAAATGATTTGAAACCATTTCACAACGTTGATAAATTTCTTGATAAAACTTATTCGTAGTTTCAGATTTCAATAATTCATGTTCATTAAATAAATTTACACAAGTGTCTAAAATTGAACCACCACTTCTACTTAACATACAATTATCATAATATTGTTGAATCAATGCAACAATTGCCACGATATCATTTTTATCTTTTTTAAATTGAGTATCAATAATTTCTTTTAATTCATTCTCTCTGTTTTTTAAACTTATCTTTTCATAATCATTATTCTCATTTAATTCTATAATAATTTCATATGAATAATCGAGTTGGACTGTTGTTGGTTTTTCAATTAAATAAAACCAAATTCTTGAATCTTTTTCATTATTTGAAATTAAAACTTTACAACGGTATGGATAAGATTCACCAATTAAAACTTTATTTTTCAAGGTTAATAATTGTTTAATTATACAATTATAAAACTTATTCTTATTCTCTGATACGTCATTGAATAATGAAAGATATTGATTTTCAGATTCGAGTTTATTTAATTTCTCTTGATATTCTTGTGATGTTGTTAATAGTTTTTTCTCTTCAACATCATCTGGATCAACATCAGAAATTGCACTAATTGATACAATTAATATTTGATTATTATATGTATTATCTAAACTCTTAATTCTACGATTACCATTTTCATTAGTTGTTCTAACTCTAATATGTGATCTATCTGATGTTGTTAATTTAAATTTATTAATTAACAATCCTAAAAATCCTGAAAATGTAAGATTTGTTGGAATTACCAAAACAATACTTTCTTTTTCATTTTCATTCTTTTTAAAATAAATAAAAAAAAAAAAAAATAATAATAAAAAAAAAATAATAGTAATAAAAAAAAAAAATTGGAAGTTAGGAATTTGATTTCTTTTTTATTTTTTTTTTTTTTTTTAATTTTATTTTTTTATATGTTTACCTTTTCATAAAAAATTGTGAATCTTTTTCTAAGGTCAGGTGTATTAACTAAAACATATAATGATTCTTCATTATTTTTATTTGACATTATTATTTTTTTTTTTTTTTTTGGTTCACAACTTTTTATTTGTATATTGTTATTGATAACAATTTGGTTTTTTTTTTTTTTTTGAAAAAAAAAAGTTTAAAAATAAAAAAAAAACAAAAAAAAAAAAATTAAAAAAATAAGATATTTTGGAAAGTTTCGAGAAAAAGAAGTTTAAAAAATAATAATTTCAAAGATTTGGTTTACTGTAATATTAATAACTTTTATTTGGAAATTTTTAACTTTATAAATAGTTTTTATATCAGATATAGGGTAAATATATAATTTTAATTTTATTTTTTTTTTATTTTTTTATTTTTTTTTTTTTTTTAAGATTAATAATTAAAAGAAATATCATAATATAATCATTTCCTTTTTTTTTTTTTTTTTAATTTTTTTTTTGTACAATTAAATTTTTTAATTTTTATTTATTTTTTTTTTTTTTTTATTTTTTCCAACATGTAAATAATTATTGAAAAAAAAAAAAACGAACGAATTTTTTTTTTTTTTTTTTTTTTTTTTTTTTTTTTTTTTTTTTTTTTTCAATCTTTTTTTTTTTTTTTTTGATAAGATTGGATTATTTATTTATATTATATTTTTTTTCCTTTGTATTATATATTTTAAATCAACTTTATAAAAATAAATAAATAAAAAATAAAAATAAATAAATAAAAATATAAAGAAAATGTCAAAACCAAATAAAGCTAAATTACAACAACAAAAGAAAGGTAAAAAATCAACAACAACAGCAACAACCACAAAGAAAGAATTAACATCAGAAGAATATATACAACAAGGTGAAAAATATGCAAGTGAATATCATTTCGATAAAGCATTAAGTAGTTTTGAAAATGCATTGAAATTAGATCCAATCAATACATTAGTGATGGATACAATCGGAGAGATATTAGTAGAGAATGGTGATATAGAGAACGCTAAAACTTATTTCTTAAAATCAATTAAAACCGATCCAGAAGATTCACCATCCAAATACATGAATTTAGGGCAATTGGTCGGTGGTGATGATGCATTGAATTGTTATAGAAAAGGCATACAAATTATGGAACGTGAATTAAAACAACTAATTAAAGAACAAGGTTCAAAATATAATGATTTACAACATATTCCAAGACCATTAAAATCATCATCACCAGTTGGTGAGGATGACGATGGCGAGGATACAGTTTACGAATCAGATGAAGATGATCCAATAATTATATTAAAACAACAATTATGTTCAGCATTATGCTCAATTTCAGAATTATATTTAACTGATCAATGTTTTGATGACGATGCAGAGGATCAATGTGAGAGCAATTTAAAGAGGGCTATTGGATACTCACCAAACTCACCAGAACCTTATAGTTTAATGGCATCAATGAAGATTAGTCAAGTAAAGAATCAAGAGGCAATTGAATATTTGAATAAATCATACCAACTTTGGGAGCATTCTGATATTGATGATCGTCCAGAATTTGATTATCGTTTCAACATTTCATTATTATTCATAGAATTAAAAGAGAATAGAACTGCTGTCGACATTTTGGAACAATTAGTAAATGAACAAGATAATATAGCTGAATTATGGTACACTTTAGGTGTTGTCTATAATAATCTAAATGAACCATTATCAGCTCAAGAATGTTTAATCACCTCAAAAGAATTATTAAAAATCGCTGCTCCACAAGGTAGAGATGAAGAATTGGAACATTTAACAAATACTTTATTAAAAAAGGTTGAAATTGATGTTTCTAAATTATCTCCTGAAGAAATTGAAGCTTTGAATAATGATAATGATGAAGATGAAGCAGAACAAGAAGAAATGGATGAATAAAAAAAAAAAGTAAAAAAAATAAAAATAAAAATAAAAAATTTAAAAATAATTTATTAATTTATTTATTTATTTCACACCCTCTTTCGTGTTTTTGGGTTTTTTTTAAAAAAAGTGTCAAAACTTATTATTTTGTTGGTGGTGGTGGTTTTCTTAAAGTTCTTTCATATTTCTTTTTACTTTGAGATAGTTGTTTACTATAAAGATATAGTAAACTATTTAAATCGATTTTATCTGGTATTTGAATGAATCTAATATTCCTACTTTGGATTAATATCTCTTGAACATGTTCATCTCTTTTATTCTTGTATCTTGTATTTGTTAATTTTGCATCAGAAAGTTCAATACTAGTATTAAGAGTGAATGAGTGAGTGAGTATATATTAGTATTGATTTTAATATTGGGTATAAATAAAAAACATACTTTAAATATGCATCGACATTAGTAATTGTACCATAGATTTCACAATTTGATCTTAATTGTATTGTAATTTGTGTTCCTCTTAATGCTGTGAATACACATAAAAGTGATTGAAATTCTTTAGCTATAAATTTTTTTTTGCTATTATTGGTATTGTTTTTTAAATCTTTTTCATCTTTTTTATATGTTATTGACATTGATTTGACATAAACACATAATCATACGCATGATGATTTTTTTTTTTTTTTTAATTTTTTGTTTTTTTTTTTATTGACTGTTTTTTTGACAATTTTTTATTTTTTTTTATTATTTTTAATTAAAAATTTTATTTTTAGAATTTAATTATTTTTTATATTCTTTTTTTTGTAATTTTTTATTTATTTAGAAGAAAAATGGGAAGGGAATAAATTTTCTATTAAAAAAAAAATAAAAAAAAAAATAAAAAAAACTGATTGGGTTGGAATAGTTATTACCTTTTTTTTATTTTTTATTTTTTATTTATAATTTTTTAATTTTTAAATCAAAAAAATAAATGAATTAAATCTGGATTGAAAAAATAAAATCAATTTTTATTTCTTTTTTAATTTTTTTAAATATAAAATATAATCCCTTTCATTGTTTAAAATATAGAAAAAAAAAAAAAAAAACATCACATAATTCAGCCCCCGAATAATCTAGATTATTAATTCCAAAAATAGGTCTGTAAATTAACAAATAATTTTTTCCAAATTTGAAAAAAAAAAACAAAAAATTAATAGATAATAATTATGAAAAATAAAAAAGGTTAAATGGGTTTAAATATTTTTTTTTTAATTTTATTTTTGATCTTATAAAAAAAAAAAAAAAAATTGGGAATTTATTTGGTATAAATAGAGCCAATTTTTTTTTTTTTTTTTTCTTCATTTTTATTAACCAACAAACAAAGAAATTGTAGCTTTCTAAAAAAAATTGAGTAATTCTTAAGGTTGGCCGGATATAAAAAATTCATTATCTAAGTGGTGAAAAGTAATTATGATGCACTAATCGCCTTTATTTTTACATTTATTTTTTATTTTCTATTCAGCTCCACTTTAAAAAAATAATTTAGTTTATTTATCTGTTTTTTAATTATTTATATTTCCAATTGAAAAAAAAAAAAAAAACCAAAAAAAAATTAAAAAAAAACCTACTTAGACATGGAGGGGATAAAAGAAATAAAGGAGTTAATATATTGAAAAATATCTTTCTTTTGGAAGGGGTTTTATTAATTCCTTTATTTCATTTTCTTCTTCATGTCTATGTAGTTTTTTTATTATTTTTTCAAATGGAAAAATAAATAATTAAAAAATATTGATTTACAAATCTCTGTTGAATCAGATTCTAAAGAAAAAAAAATAATAATCCAAAATATTAAAAAAATATCAAATATAAAATATATGAGATAACAATCATTATAAACAGTTACACCCGAATATACCAGCATTTATAAATATAATAAAGTAAAAGAAAGATCAAAACATATAATTTCATTTGAAAAAGATAGAAATAAAAAATTAGACAAAAAAGAAACAATATAAACACCAGATGATAATAATAATAAAAAAAAGGAAAAAGAGTAAATAGAGGAAAAAGAGTAAATAGAGCAATTAGAAAGATATAAAGAAACATTTGTTTATAATTTCTTTATTTCTTTCTTCTTCTATTTCCTCTTTTTCCTTACTTTCCTCTTTTTCCTTTTTTTATTATTATTATCATCATCTGGTCCATAGATTCACATCATAAGTTTTTAATGTTTGTTTAATATTTTATTATTATTATTATTATTATTATTTTTATTATTATTATTATTATTATTATTATTATTATTATTATTATTATTATTATTTTATTATTTATAATTATTGTTTTATTATTATTATTTTATTATTAATATTATTACTATTATTATCATATACAATGTCACCAAGTTTGATCTTGGATAATTTGCAAAATTGGACATAAAATTTAACAGGTGGATTTTTATTTAAATTTGTTGTTCCACTTGAGCTGCTGCCACTACTATTACTACTACTACCAATAATATCTCTAAAACCTAAACTATTACTACAATTTTCCTACCACACCAATACTATTTCCATCAACTGAATTTAAACTTGTTGAGTTTGTTATTGATACTGATGTTGCAGTTGAGGTATTGGTAGTAATTGTTGTATTTGTTGACAATAAGGAAGAATGTGAAATGGAAATTTGATAAAATTGAACAGAGAAATGAAAAGTTTTGCAAATTCTAGAGAAATGATAAACTTTATGAACTAATTTACTCTTTGTATTTATACCAATGTTTCTTTGATACTTTATAAATAAATTGGAGATTCAAGTTTCAAACCAATATTTAAAATGGTACCTTTGAATTGACCAGACCTCGCTAGATAGCTGTTAATGCCGTATTAGATGCAAACAATATCAAAAATTGGAAACAATTTTACCACCACCCCAAGAGAATTCAATATTTGAAACTCGTTAAGAAAATGATTAAGGTGATGCATTCCATGATAGATTGCCATGGTACTTTTCCCGAAAATATTTTCGGGTTGTATAGCAGTTAGAGTAACTACTTATATCAATGTTTTAATTTTTTGAAATAAAATAAAATAAAATAAAATAAAATAAAATAAAACAAAATAAAATAAAATCTACTTTATATATTTATTTATTTATTTATTTTTGTCTTTAAACTTTTTTTTATTATTTTATTTTGGAATTATAGAAATTATATAATCAGCTAAATTTGAATCATTTGATTCTTTCCAAGATTGATAATAAATTCCTATGGAATCAATAAATGATGGTTGTGTAGGATGATAACCTAATAATGTTTCTGCTTTTTTAAAAGATAAACGTTGATTAAATTGCATACCAGTTAAGAATAAATCAGATTCTGGTGCTTCAACATATTGAATTGAAATTGGTTTATTATTATTATTATTTAAATTTTTATTATCAAAGTCAATTCCAATTGATTTAAAATGATACTTATAAATTAACTTCAATAAATCATCAACTCTTTCTGTATAAGAATTTGCAATGAAAATTTCACCTCTAATCTTTGAAGCATTTTTAATTAAAAGTAAATAAAATTTACATAAATCAAAAATATGAATAAAACCTTGATAAAATCCATTTGGATATTTTTTATTATTACCATAGGTTTTAATTATATGTTTTTCAGCAGCAGCACTATTATTATCATCATTATTGAATGATTGATTTATACATTCAAAATAGTAACTACAATATGAACAATTTAAACCATAAATCATAGTTGGTATGATAATTATTGCGTTAATTCTTCTATAGGTGTCTTCAATTTCTTTAATTGCTTTCCAACCATCTGTATTTAATCTTGAATTTGATTTTTCATCTATTAAATTCTCATTATCACCAAATGAAAATGAAGCATTTGTGAAAATGATTGTTAAATTATCACCTTTGATTTCTTTTAATTTAACCAAATAATTTAAAACTAATTTTGGTGTTTCTGGATTTCTTGATGAAATCGATTCGATAACTATATCAATCTCTGTTTCAACTAAATTAAACCATTTACTTTCATCACTAACATCGCAAATAATTGGTATAATTTCATTTCTTTTCATTTTTAATCTATCATTTTCATCAATTGACATTCCATAAACTTTATAACCTTCTCTTCTTAATGCACAACCAACATTAAATCCAATGAACCCAACTCCTAATATTAAAACTGATACCATTATTTTTTTATTAATTTATTTAATTAATTATTTATTTATTTATTTATTTTATTTATTTATTTTATAAATTTATTTTATTTATTTATTTTATCTTTTCATTTATTAAATGAAAATTTAAAAAAAAAAAAAAAAAAAATTAAAAAAAAAAAAAAAATTATTGTTGTGTGGTAAATTAATACACACTGTTTTTTTTAATGAAAACATTTCTGAAAAGAAAATATGAAAATCTAAAAAAAATACATTTCCCAATGGAAATATTCATGCCACAGAGTTAACTTTATAAACATAATCATTAAAGATATTAATAAACAATGTAATTGTTGTGTAAATTTTTACACAGCAGTTGGTGTGATGCTGCAAAAAAAAAAAAAAGAAAGTTGATCATTTTTTTATGAAATCTTGGCATACCCTTGATATCAAATTTTGAAAAAGGTTTTTTTATTTTGTTTTTTTTATTTTTCTCACTTTTTAATTTTTTTTATTTATTTATTCAAATGAATTGGCTAACATCACTGAAAAACTTATTCCACTTCTTCGCCATATCAAAAACTAACAATTGAGGTACTGCCAAGGAAAAAGATAAGTTATGGATCATATGTCACATTAATCTACTACTTAAAAAGATCTTTAACTAAACAAATAACTTAAAATAAAAGATCACTTTTTAATAACCAAAACAAAATACAGCTATAATAATAAATATATTAAAAACAATAATGGGGGTAGTTTTTAAATTTTTTTTTTCTATTTTTATATTATTTTTTTATTTATTTTAATTTTTTTTTTAAATTTTTTTTTTTTTTTTATTATATATTTATAAATGTTTATTTTGAGTTGAAATTGTTTGAGCTATCCAATTTGGCCATTGATCTTGATCTAAAATATGTTCAACTACAGATTGTTCATATAATTCATAAGCATCAACATTACAAATATTACCCATCATTGCATTTTGAAGTTTTGCAGCAACAACTAAACTAACGAAATATTTCTTTTTCAAAATCTCCATAGAGGCTGTAACATCTTCCATCTTTTTAACGATTTCATCACCGACTTGATGTTTCATAAAAGCTATATTTTGTTGATTTCTTTGTTGAAGATCTTTTTTAATTCTTTGAATGGTATCACTGTAAACCTTTTCTTGAGTTCTCATTTCAGTCTCCAAACGTTGAATTTGTGAATTCAAAAAGGCGTTATGAGATTGATGAGCGATTGAACTTTCTCTAAGGGTTTCCATTTGTTCTTCAGCAGAGATTTGTTTGGATCTTCTATTGAACTTACCACTGATGCTACCACTATCTGTATGATGCTGAGAGAACTCTCTAGAGAAGGCCATACCATTGGCATACTCTGCTCTAACCTCTTTGACATTATTTTCCAAGAGACTTAATTTGGAATCTTTAATCTTGATCTCTTCTTCCCAAAGTTTTAATTTATCAGAGAGGATAGTATTTTCACATTCACGATCTATCAATTGATTCTCTGATTGAATGAGACGATCTTTCATTAGGGATAATTGTTTTTCAACGGTTGGTAATTGTTCATTGGATTTCTTTGAGTCTTCCAATTGTTTCTTTAAAACTGTGACTTGAGCACTTTGATCGGTGATAGTTTGACTTGCTCTTGTTAAGCCTTGTTCCATATCATGTAATAGCAATAACAAAGTCTTTTGATCGGAAGCAGAGGTTTCTTTTTGTTGTAGATGAGTTTGTTCCAATGAACGCATTTGTTGTCTAAGATTAGTAGTTAAAGAATTCAATTGAGTGGTTTGATCCTTTAATCTATCGGATTCATCTTTGTAAGCACTATTGATCGAAGTGATTTGTTCATCTTTACTATCACTAGCTTTTGTGGTTGAATCCAACTGTGATGAAATATTTTGAATGGTTGCAGTCGATTGTTGTACTGTTTTCGAGAGGATATCAATTTGACCTTGTTTCATAGTTTGATCGGATTGAAGATTCTTTAAATTCAATGAAGTGATACCACTTGATTCCTCTTGTTGTGTTAACAATGCCTTTAATTGAGTGATCTCCAAATCTCTCTCACTCAATAAAGATTCAGCTGATTGAATACTTGAACGACATTCTTTTAATCTATTGGCTAAAAGTTGACTAGTTTCTCTTAGTTGAGTGGTTTCATCACGTAATGATTCGATCTCCATCTCTGCGACATTCTTGTATGATTTCGATTGTTCATTGATTAGCTCGATGATTTGATTTGTATTGTTCAAAGTTGAAGAGAGTGAACCAATGGTTAATTCTTTCTCTTGGGTGACATTTTCCAATTTATTAACTTGACCAGAGAGTTGGTTAATTTTTTGAGATTGTTGGCTCTTGTATTGCTCCAACTCTTCATCACGATTTTGAATTTCATCACGAAGTCCATCAAATTGTTGAGTGTTGATTTCTTTCTCCAATTGAAGTTGAGAGATGGTGTTGGTAAGTTCTTCGATTTCCTTTTGTTTTGCCAATACAATTTGTTGACCAGTTTGCAATTGTGATTTAATTTGGTCCAATTGTGAAGAGGATTTCTCGATTTGTTGTTTTGCAGTTCTCAACTCCTCATCCTTTAACTCGGTTACCTTTCTCAATGGATCTAAAGTTTGCACCCATTTATCTCTATCCTCAACTGAATTTGCTTGTAATAACCAAACTCTACGTAATTGAATGATTGCAAAACCAAATGGTACTTCATCTTGAGTGATTGCAACTGAACTATTGGTTAAATCGATTTTCTTTAATTTATGAGTATCTTTTTGATTATGTGAATAATAAAGGTATGGTTTCTTAAAAACAAACCATCTTGGTTTCCATTCCTCTTTAAATGCTGATTTCTTTTTCAAATAACCACTTGTTTCATCCTCCTTTAATAATGCACTTGATGGTACTTCTTTAACTTTAACTTCAACAATTGTTGATGATCTTTTACGACCACCACCACCACCACCACCACTACTACTACTAGTGGTATTTGATGATCTACCACTTTTTGGTGATGATTCACCATTTACTAAAGTTGGTGAAGTTGAAGATGGTGAGGAAAAGTTTTGTTGTTGTTGTTGATGTGTTGAATTCATTAATAGCATTTTCTTTACAATCTCTTCAACGTCGATAGTTGAAGAATTTGAAGATTCAGCAACACCATTTGCAGCATTAACATCATCAGTGTTGGTTGAATCGATAGTTTTCTCTTTTAAATTTGTTAATTTCTCACGTAGATCCAATTCTTGTCTTAACTTTTCCATTTTCATTGCATAACCAAGTTTTAAAATATTCTCTTGATGAGCATCAATCATTTCACCAATACGATTTTGATGTTCTTGTTGTCTAGATTTGGTTAAATTAATACTAAATACAGAACCTGCATGAATTGATGGTTCCGATAAAATTGATTCACCTTTGAAATGAGTTTTAAATTTATCTAAAAGATTACTCATCGATGATGATGATGTACCATCTGGCATGGTTGCACTTGGCATCGATTCAGATGATAATATTTTAATTGCAATATCTTTAGAGATTGAAACCACATCTGGGAAACCTTGAATTAAAAGATCAAATGTTAATTTAAATAGAATTTTATCACCTTTTCTTGTTTTTTGATTGAAAATAAATGATGGATCATTAGTTTTCCATAATAATAAAACTGAATCATCAGTACATGATAATACAGGAATTTCAAATATATTACCACCACTATTATTACTATTTGTAGTTTGATTATTTACTAATAATGATAATGATGAATTTGATGCAGAATTTGTAATTGAATTTGTAGTACTTGATGTTTCAGATGATTGTTGTGATTGTTGTTGTTGTTGTTGTTGTGATTGTTGTGATTGTTGTTGTTGTTGTTGATTATTTAATAATACATTTAATGAGGATGATGATGATGATGATGAAGTTTGTACATTTGCGGCTAATGATAAATCTTTTAATAAATTTGAATTTGGTGTTGGTGGTGCATTTGATATTACATTTGGATTATTTGATTGTGGATTATATGGTGTACCTTGTTGTTGTGGTAATGGTGGTTGTGATGATGATGATTGTTGGTTGTTAGTTTGATTTGAATATGGTGTCATTGGAGTACCTGGTGTATTTTGAATACCTGCTATTCTAGAATTATTTGGTGTATTTGGTGTATTTGGTGTAGCTGATGAAGATAATAATGGGTTATCTCTTTTACCAAATATTTTAATATCAGATATTCTTGCAGATTTACATTCTTTAATGATTGAATTTGATTCATTCTTTATAACTTTAAATAGAATTTGACGATTTGTTTTATCTTTTTTTAAACGGAATGTAACCGAAGGTAAATGAGTATTATAAACATCTGGATCCTCTAAAATATGAACTGGTTTATATTGATCATCAGTACCTGTATTCTTTTCAGATTCTAAAATATTTAAAGTTGCTAAAAATTCGAAATTCTCTAACATTGGTTGATTCTTTGATGATGATGATGTTGTGGAGGCAGATGATGATGATGATGTTAATTTTGGTTGTTGTTTACTCTTTTTATGACCTCTAATTTCAAATGAAACATATTGAGTTTGTAATAGATTAATTAATGATTCGGTTAATGAAGTGATAACAATTCTCTTTTGATCGATAAAAGCAGAGATTGGTTGTGGTTCTGTTAAAAATGTATCTACTATTGTACCATTTTGATTTGGGAAATTGAATTTAATGAAAACATCACTAAATTTATTTTCATCTATAAACTCTGAGAAACCTTCAAAACCAATGGTAATTTCTAAATTCTTGCCAAGTAATAATGATTTATTATTTGATGGATTCTCTAAATATAAACCACGTTCAGACTCTGTAATATCGGTAGATGATGATGAAACCAATAGATTTAAATAACCTTTTTGATTACCATTCTCATCTAAAATGGGTACTGGTCTATTACTTTCTACCAAATATAATGTATTCTTTAGATAAACATGTGACACACCAATTAATGAATCCTTTGTAAATGTGAATTGGAAAGGATCCTCTGGAAGCTCAGTATCCAATCTACCATCATTTTGATAAAGTTCCCTCATTAAATAAATTCTATCTACGAAATCTTGATCGGTGACTAATGTGCTCTCACCAGTCGACGAATCGGTTGCTTTAATAAGGATTTGAGTTTTTCTCCAATCGATTTCCGGCTCGATATTATCAGAGATTTGATCAGGCTCTGGGAATACTGAATATAACTTTAAGGATAAATTGATCTTTTTATTCAAAGTGGAGGAGATGGCATTCGCTTCGTTCAATGATAAAATGATGAAAGAGATCTTATTCAAAAGTTTAGATCTATGAACTTTTGATCTCCAACGTCTAAATGCGAGCAATGCCAATTTCTCACGTTGTTCCTTTACTTCTGGGTCGCAATCATTCTCGAGTTGTAATCTAATTTGGTCATATAATGCTCTCATTTGTTTCTTATATTCTTGTTTATCATTGATATGTTTTGACATTGCCAATGTACCTTGAATTGAAGCCAATTCATTCAAAGCGAAATCATAATCCATAATTTGATCGACTGGACTCTTTGTACTACTAACTATACCACCAGTAGTTTGATTTCTTTCTCTTGCAATTTTAATTGCTTCCTCTGGATTATTAAATCTAAAAATATGATTATTACCTAAAATTACTCTATTACCTGTTGTTAAAATGGTTGGTTTATTAATTTCAACACCATTTACATAGATATATGATCTATCTAATTTCTTTTCACCATCATCATCATCATTATTATTTTCTTTTTCTTTTTCTGATTTTGGTTTTGATGGTGACTTTGATGATGTTGGTGTTGTTGATGATGAATTTTCTTTATTATTATTATTATTCATAAAATTATTTGATGGAGAAATTATAACTTTTCCATTAATATTTTCAAAAATACAATGTTCTTTATGAATATTTAAACCATTTAAAATGATATCTTGAGGAATTTCAGAATCTGAACGACCAATTCTAGTTTTACCTTCTTTAACATAATAGATTAAAGATTCAGACATTAGAGGATCCTCATTTAAATTAATAAGATGAGGAATTGAAGAGACCACTTTAATTGCAACACCCATATCTTTTAGTGCAGCCATTCTATCCTCACGAATTGCTTCAGCCTCTGATAATTTCTCTTCCCATGATTTATTTAATTCAGCCATGAGTTTTTCATATTGTTCTATCTTTTCATTCAATGTAGAAACGGTTTCATCGTAATCGGAATTCATAAGTTTTGAATCGTTTGCATGATATTGACCACCTTGGTCCATCATTGCTCTTAATCTCTCCACTTCACCTTGCAACTCTCTAATAAGCTTGGACTGAGCATCTTCATTGACCACAGCGACAGTTTTGATCTTTTTAGCGGAATCTGCATAACGTAGTGTCGAGAGTGACTCTTCATAGTTTATATCTGCTGGCGATATTGCAGCAATCATAATTGTTTTAGAATTACCACCCAACGTTTCCTTGAGGAGATAAGTTAACACTGAATCACGATAAGGTACGAATACAGCCTTCTTTGATGTTGAATTCTCTGCCAATGCAGAGATAACCTTACCCAATGTGGAGAGGGATTTATTGATATTTGCACCCTCCTTCAAACGTACACCAGTTGCACCAGTGCTATTGGCCCTCTCTGAACCTGCCAAATCCACCAAACTAATCTTACTAACTCTATCAATTGCCGTACCTCTTGTCTTATCGATTTTACTCTGTGTGAATACAATTGTAAACACTGCATGACTACGACTTGATGTTGCATTCATATTTGTTGATGCTACAGTTCTTGCTTTACTACCTTCATCCATAAGCATATCAATTTCTGAAAAACTTTTAACTGCTAATCTAAAAAAAACAATTTATTTAATATTCATCATCATCATCATCATCATCGTCATCGTCATCGTCATCGTCATCGTCATAGTCATCATCATCATTATCATAGAGAAAAACTAAACTTACTTTGATAAATCTTCAACATATGGACCAGTTGAAGGATTATTTCTAACTTTTAAACCACCTGTTTTATTATTATTTGGATTTAATAAATCTTTAACTTTTTCATTATAAATTTCCATATAACTAACTGTTGTTTTATAAATTGTTTGTTCATTTGAATTTGATGGTGTTGATTGAATTCTTTGAAATAATTCTTCACAAATTAATGGAATAATACCTTTTTCTTCACCATAACCCATCATAGAATAACTATATTTATTTATTTATTTATTTATTTATTTATTTATTTATTTATTTATTTATTTATTTATTTATTTATTTATTTAATAAAAAAAATAAAAAAAATGATTAGATTTTAATTTTTTTATTATTATTTTTTTTTTTTTTTTTTTTTTAACAAACCTTTTACCAGAACCAGTTTGACCATATGCAAAGATTGAACAATTGAAACCATCCCATGCATTTTTTAAAACTTCTTTACCTAAATCATTATATACTGTTGATTGCGATGCAAAATGTGGATCATTTGAATCATATGACCAATAACTATAATCGAATGAAAATGATTTCTCATCATCTGCTGTTGGTGCAGCCAAAGGATTGGCACGAAGTGCAGATGGTCTGGTCAAAATTGTAGATTTATTATTCATTTGAACAATTAATTCTGCATTTCTTTCCTTTTCACGTGAATTAAAGGGACGTACCCTAACTGCTACTTGTACATTCATCTCTCTCTTCTCTCTCTATATATATATTATTTCTTTTTTTATTCTTTTTTATTTCCTTTTTACCTTGCTCTTCTTTTTTTTTTTTATTTTCTTTTCTTCTTGTTTTACTTTATATTATATTCTTTTTTTTTTATTTTTTTATTTTATATATATATATGTGTTTGATATATTAATAAATAATTTATTTTCCTCTTTTAAATTTATTATTTATTTATTTATTTTTTTAAAATAAAAAAAATAAAAAATAAAAAAAGATTGATGAATAATAAATAAATTATTATCAAATGTTCGAACAATGAGGATTGAATAACTTAAAAAAAATATAAAAAAAAAATTTCAAAAAAAAATCTTTTTTTTTTTTTTTTTTTTTTTTTTTATTTTTTTTTTTTTAATTTTTTATTTTTTTTTTTTACTTTTCTATAAAGTAATTCAAATAATGATACAGACACACGAAAAAAAAATAGAATAAAACAAAATAAAAAAAAAAAAAAAAATTAAAAAAATGAATAAAAAAAAAAAAAAAATTAAACAAAAGGGGGAAACTATATATATATTATTTTAATAATAATTCTTTACTTTTTATTTTTTTTATTTTTTTTTTTTGAGATATTTTTTATGTGATGTGTGTGGGACCAGGTCAAATTAAAAAAAAAAAAATAAAAATAAAAAAAATAAAAAAAAAAATAAAAAAAAAAAAAAAAAAAATAAAAATGGTAAGATAAAAAAAAAAAAAGATAAAATCTAAAAATGAATTTAAAATCTAAAAATAAATTTAAAACAATTCTTGATTTAAAAATATAATGAACCAAGTTTTATTTTTATTTTTTTTTTTATTTTTATTTTTTTTTGTGTCTATTTTTATTTATATAAATAACCATATTTTTTAAAATTGTTTTTTAATATCTTTTTATTTATTTATTTTTTTTTTAAAAAATTTAAATGTACACCAAAATTATTATTTATTTTTTATTTTTTAATTTTTTTTTTTTTAATTTTCATCAAGTGTTAATATATATTCTAATAAAGAGATAATACCATCAATTTGCATATCTCTAAGGAAAGATTTGAAACGATCACCATCAGTTTGGAATAAAGTTGTCATTCTTTGAATGATTACAGACTTTTGAGATGAACCTAAACTTTCATCAGTGAGTAAACTAATGAATTCATCATAGAGTGCTGTATCATTTATAACATTTGATTGATTATTTTCATCACCACTACCACCATTAACATTACTTGTATCAACATTATTATTATTATCACCATTGTTAATTGAATGATGATGTTCATGTGAAGAATCAATTAATTCTTGTTCATGTTGATGTTGTTCATCAAATAATTCATCATCAGGTGATTGAATTATTAAATTCTCTAAAATTTCATCATCATTTGAACCTTGAACGGGTGATAATGCAGAATCTTTAAAGATTTTCAAACGATTTTCAATGAGTAGTGTTATGAAATTACAATGGGATTGAATGTTTGTCATGTGAACTTGAAATTGTGGATTTGAAGGATTGGTATTAACTGAACGTAAGATATTTGGTGCAAAACAAACACCCAATCCAATGGGATTCATTTTATTGATTGAAGATTTCAAAGAAACCTGCTCCAAATATTCAATGAGGTAGGATAGAACACGAACATTCTCAGTTGGTAACTTCTCTTCAACAAATACTCTAGCTTCATCGATTGTAGCGGGCACAGCTGGACTTGTGAATAGTTCCAATGGGACGAGAGGGAATTTTGACTCTCTAAGATACAATTTCAATAGACCAGCTAAATCATGAGCTGATGAATTCCCATCAACTGGTATTGCCTCTTGAACATTATTTAACATTAACCAAAGTGAACGTACAGATTCAGCATTACCATTCACTCTAAATAATCCTTCAGTCTCTATAGCATTGGTTTTCTTTAATGCTGTAATGATCTTAAATATATTTATAAATGATAATGTTGCCGATGAAAATGGTGCTGACAATATATGTTTCTCATAAAGTGAATCCCTACTTGGTCGTGATTTAAAGAATCTCTTTAATTTACCTGATATAATTGTTGATTTTGTAGTTTTCTTTGGTGATGGATGATGTAATATTTTATTTGGTAATGGTAATACATTGTTATTATTATTAGTTGAAGAGGATGATGATGGTGGT
Organism: Dictyostelium discoideum AX4; assembly: GCF_000004695.1. Classification (NCBI taxonomy): domain Eukaryota; phylum Evosea; class Eumycetozoa; order Dictyosteliales; family Dictyosteliaceae; genus Dictyostelium; species Dictyostelium discoideum. The sequence continues at coordinate 4,905,087 of NC_007091.3, forward strand.
GATGATGATTGCGTTATTGTATTACCTGTATTTGTAGATTGTAAACTTGCACCCATTGTTGCATTTCCACTACTATAATGATTTATATTTAAATTACTATTTGATGTTGATTTAGTTAATGATCCAATACTATTTAATGATGAAGAACCTGATGAAGATCCTGATGATGATGGTGTGGTTTGATTCGCTATACCTGCTATATTACTTGCTGATGTTGATTTTGCTAAATTATTTTGTGCTGTAGTATGTTGTAATGGTGGTGATCTAGGTGGTGATTGTAATGCTGGTGGTTTATTTACATGTAAATTTGATCCACCAACATGTTGAAATGTATTTGGTGGACTAATTGAAAGTTTACTTGGATTTGACATTCTTTTTTTTTTTTTTTTTTTTTTTAATTTTTTATTATTATAATTATTATTGTTATTATTACAACAAATTTATTTTTAAAATAAATAAATAAATAAATAAATAAATAAAAAATAAATAAATAAATAAAAAAATAAACAGATAAATAAATAAAACAAGAATAAATTAATTAAAACAGTATAAGAAAAAAAAAAAAAAAAAAAAAAAAAAAAAAAAAAATTTTAAAAATAGTTTTCAATTTTTTATTTTTTATTTTTTATTTTTTTTAATTTTTTTAATTTTTTTATTTTTTTTTTAATTTGTTTCAAATAAACCCATCCGAAAGAGAGGTTATAGAGACTAATTTTTTTTTTTTTTAATTTTATTTTATTTTATTTTATTTTTTTTTTTTTTTATTTTTTTTAAAATAAAAAACCTTTTAAAGTTATAACTTTTAATAAAATCCTAAATTGGGAATACGCAATAAAAACTTTTTTTTTTTTTTTTTTTTTTTTTTATTATAATTATTTTTTTTTTTTTATTTCTAAAAATAAATACTCTTAAGAATCCAAAATATTATTTCCAAATTTTGTTGTTGTTTTTAATAGCCTTTGTTTCTTGAAGTGGTTCATGAACTTCTACAGTTCTTAATTCAATGCCCCATTCCAAAATTTCATCTTTACCCAACTCGATATCGGATTTAAGAGTATCCCCAACCAATTCCCTATCCAAAGAAGTAAAAACTTTTTTGAAAAAAAAAAAAAAAAAAAAAAAAAAAAAAAAAAAAAAAAAGTGTGAAAGTATTAATAACCTGAAGCCAAAAAAAAAAGCCATAAAAAAGCCATAAAAAAAATTAAAGAAATTACTTACGTCTTTCTCCTTCATATTTTATCATTTTTCTATTTTCGTTTAATAATTTAATTGAATATTCTAATTTCAATTGATTTCCTAAATCAATTGGTGAAATATAAAAATGTAATGATGGACCATCTTCGTAATCTGCCATTTCATCTATTGAAAATAAAAATTTAAATGGACCAATTTCAAAAGGTTCTGAAGTATAATTAATATTTTGAACCTTTTTATTTTTCAAATTGAGTAAACCAGCTTTTGCAATTGGATAACATTTAAAACTTGGAATTCGCCATTTATTTTTATATTCAAAAACAGGTTGTAATTGTAGTTGTAATGGTTGATGTTGATGTTGATTTTGTTTTTGTTTTTCATCTTCTTCTTCTTTTTGTTGTTTTTTAAGTTGAATTTGGAATATTGAATTTTCATTTGATATTGAATTTAATTTTGATAATAATAAATTGTTTTTTAAGTTAATTTCGAATAGTTGAGAGTCGTATTGCTTGCTAATGAATTCAATGTGGTTAATGGATTTTAAATGATGGGGAAGGTGAAGACGTTTAAAACGTTGATTGCAACCACCTGCTTTGAAAGTGCATGAAATGACTCTTTGTTTGCATTGAGTGTATTCATGTTGTGGCCAATGGGATCTCTCAAATTGGTCATCACAATGCAAACAATTGATTACTTTCTTGGGACATGATAATAGGTGTGATTGATAGTATCTCTTTTGAATATCGTCTCTTTTGCAATCATTACATTTCATTAAATTGAATTTACAACCATTCAATTCATTATTAATATCATAATGAATCTCTTCCAAATCATTCTTTCTTTTAATTTCAATACATCCTTCATTCTTACATTTTTGAAATCTAAATTGACAAATTTCCAAATGGGACTTTAGTTCACCAACTGTTGTAGATATTGGACAACCTCTTTCAACATCTTTTATTCTTTCTTCAATTGTTTCATCATCATAATCATCATCATCATCACCATCACCATCACCATCACCATCTTCTCCATTTTCATCTTCATCTTGATCCTCTTCATCATCTTCTTCATTTTCATCATTTAAATTATATTGATCCTCAATAGCTATAGTTTGTAGTGCCTTTGCCTCTTGAGGATACAACTTGTCAAAATCAATTATTTTTTCATCAATTTCCTCCTCCTCCTTCTCTTTATTGAAAATGTTTTTATTTTTTTTATTTTTATTTTTATTATTATCTTTTTTATTATTGTTATTATTATTTTGAATAATATTATTTATTGGATTTAAATGATCACCATTGTATGAATTTGGACAACATGCTTGGAGTTGTGAAAATTCTTTTTCAATGAAAATATTTCTTGAAAGGTCTTCAATTGATTCTATAATATTGTCACATTCAAAGCATCTGCTTTCAAATGTATTTAACCTTTCTTGCCAGCATGACTGGCATCTCCAATGACTTTATATAGAAAATGGGAATAAAATAAAAAATAAAAAAAAAAAAAAAAAAAAAAAAATTAGTATTAATATTTTTAGTTTGGGATAAAAAAAAAAAAAAAAAAAAAAAAAAAAAAATAATAATAATAAAAAATTTTACCCTAATTTACACTGATAAGTTGGTGAAAAGAATATAAATTCCATACATTTTTGGCATTTAAATTTGTTTAGTGACGGGTTATCACTATTTATTAATATTTGTCCAATTAAACATTTAACACTTATCATATTGAGTTTATTATTTATTATTTATAAATTTAATATGAATGTGTGAGGAATTTTTAAAAAATTATAATAATATTGAGAATAATGATTGGAAAAAAAAAAAAAAAAATAACTTTAAATAGCTTTTTTTTTCATCCAGATCTCTTTAATTTTTTTTTTTTCCATTTTTAATGAAAATTATTGAGGGGATTTTAAAATTTTTTTTTTAATAAAATTAAATTAAATAAAACAAATAAATTAAATAATAATAAAAATATTTGAATTTTATGTTAAAATAAAAAAAAAAAAAAAAAAAATAAATGTGGTTTCATAAAAACCATAAAAACAAAATTATTTATATTTTAATTATATGGGTTTAAAAGATAGATAATTTTTTTCAATTTGATTGTGTAACATAATTTGGTAGAGATTTTTTTTTAATCTTTCAAAAAAAAAAAAAAAAAAAAAATAAAATTTCATCTTCCAAAAAATAAAAATAAAAAAAAAAAAAAAATTTTTTTAAAAAAAAAAAAAAAAAAAAAAAAAAAAAAAAAAATTTATTTTCATTTTTAAAAATTTTGGGATATATCAACATCATCAATATCATCCTCAATACCCCAAAAACCATTTCCAAAACCAAAACCACCCCAATTCAAAATTAAAACCAAAAACAACACCACCACCACCACCACCACCAACACCACCACCAACAACAACAACAACAACAACAACACCACCACCATTACCAATTGATAAAAAAATGGTAAATAAAAATAATTATAAAAACTTTGAAAAGCTTCCATTGAAAACCCACCCATTCCTTTCATTAATAAACTCGAGTAAACCAAATAATAATTTTATTGAAATCAATGGAAAGATTAAAAAACTTTTATATGATCCAGTTAATTCATATATAAAGGGTTCCATAACTTTACCAATGTTATTTTCCTTATTAAAATATAATAATATTATAATTGGAAGGAATTTTTTTTTTTTTTTTTTTTTTTTTTTTTTTTTCCTTACTAAACTTAAGTATTTATATATATATATTTAGTCATTAAAAGATTTTGAATCAGTTATATCAGATATATTTTGGTTAATTAGTATAGAGGTTGAAGGAGTTGTATCGAAATCATCACAAAAAACAAATTTAATCTCATTGATTAAAGAAAGTATCTCTCAAAGTTTAGTTGCATCTGTCATTCTAAAAGAGAAATTAGATATTGATTTACTTGAAGAATCTGGTTTAATTAAAAGTTCAAAGAAATTTACAAATAAAATTATTAGAATAAATACAAAAGAAGTGTATGTTATTATATAATATATAATATATAAAAATCACACACACACATTCACCTACCAACCACTAATTTTATATATTTTTATATTTTTATATTATTATATTTTTATATTTTTATATTTTTATATTTTTTTTTTTTTTTAGATATACTCAAGTTAAATTTAATTTATTTAAAGAAGAATCAGAAGGTTTTTCAAAAGTTTTATCAGAATTAAATAAAGGATCAGAATTAAATTTGAATTCAGTCGATTCAACTATTCAAAATATTAAATCATTGATTGGTTATTTCAATTTAGATCCAAATCGTGTTTTAGATTTAGTATTGGATTCATATGAACAAAATTATCAAAATTCTGAATGTTTTCAAAAGATTATTAAATGTTTTAAAATATCTGCAATACCCCAATTATTGGGGTTTAAATATCAATATTATCAACAACAACAACATTTACAAATTCAACATATTAAACAACAATTAGAACAACAACAACAAGCTGCTGCTGCTGCTCCAACTACTACATCTACAACTGATTCTACAACTACTACTGCAGCAACAACGACACCAACAACAACACCAGCATCAGCATCAGCATCAGCAACATCAACAACAACAGCAGCCTCATCAACATCAACAACAACAACAATTAATCCAATTGATATTATTACACCAAAATCATTATATATGGTGACAGCAAATTTATTAAAAGAAAAATTATTTACATTGGAATCGATTTATCCACATTTAGCACCAAATGATGAAGAGATAAAGAGTCAATTTTTAGCAAGAAAAGAAGAGCTTATTTCATCATCAAAGGGTGGTACCTTGCCAACCACAGCAGATGATGATTCATCGACTAATAAGAAACCAATGTCAACTAGTGGTACTACAACAATAAGTATTGGTAGTACATCATCGGTATCATTATCATCGAATAATATTGATTTATTAGTTCAAGAGAATCAGAAATTTAATTTATTAGTATCATTATTAGATGTGAATGATACTGATTGTACAAATCAATTATTATATCATTTGACATCAAACGGTATTGATGTTGCATCAAATTCACATGTATCCACTGCATTAATCTCAAGATTGAATCAAATTATTGAACCGATTTATAGACCAATATCATTTGCAACTTTGAAATCATCATCCTCTGGTAATTGTGGTATTGATTTACCAACTTTTATGGCATCTTCAGAGATGATCTTCTTTTTACTCTCACATCTCGGTGTTTATTTATCACATGATATTAAATTATTTACAAAATTATGTAGAATTTTAGAAAAAGTTGTACCAAAAGTAATTTCTTTAGCAAATACCTCAACTATACAAGCACAAGCCGCTGCTCAAGCCCAAGCTCAAGCACAGGCTTCACAAACACAATCTGATTCAATGGTAGTAGATACACCACCACCACCAACAACTACCACTATGATTCAACCAAATCAATATTCAACATTTAAATTAGAAATTGAAAATTTAATATCAAATGTATTATTACCAACTTTATCAATGATACCAAGTAATCCATGTGCATCTAATGAAATTTGGGAAGTTATTAAGCATTTCCCATATCAAAAGAGATATCAACTTTATTATGAATGGAAAGAACAATATGGAAAGATATTATCATTGATAGTATTAAAACAAGAGGTAACTGGTGATACTAAAAAGATTCTTAGACGTTTATCAAAGGATAACTATAAACAGTATGGTAGAGCCATTGGTAAATTAAGTTATGGTCACCCAACCATTGTTTTACAAGTGATTCTATCACAAGTAGAACAATACGATTCATTGGTAATACCATTGGTTGAATCATTGAAATTCATTTCCAATTTGTCTGGTGATGTTTTATCATTTGGTTTATTGGAGAGGTTAACCATTAAACGTGATAAACTTAAACCTGATGGTACAAATATTTCATCATGGTTTCAAGCGTTGTCATTATTCATTGGCTCATTCTATAAGAAATATCCATCCACCGAATTGGAAGGGTTACTTCAGTATACTGTAAATCAATTAAAAGAGAATAATTCATTGGATCTAATCATTTTGAAAGAATTGTTATTAAAAATGGGTCAAACTGAAATCGTTGAAGAACCACCTGAAGCTCAAATGGAGGCACAAGCTGGTGGTGAAGTATTAAAACAAGAAACTAATACAATCGTTATTACAACTGGTGGTGGTGGTGGTGGTAGTGGTACTCCTGGTGGTGCTCCTGGTAGTGGTGGTGGTGGTGGTGGTGCATTAAGTAATAGTAGTAGTATTGCAAATGCTCCTAGAAATACAAAGAAATCAATTAATAGATTAAAAGATACTTTAATCAATAGTAAATTAGCATTCTCATTCTTTGTTTTAATTGCAAAACAACGTTATGATATCATTCATAATACAAGTGAACAATCACAACATATTAAATTAATTAGTGATCTCTATGATAAATGTCAAGAAACTTTAATTCAGTATACTGAATTCCTTACAAATCATGCAACATCTGAAAAGTATTCAGAATTCTTTAAAGAGGATTTCAATACATTAATCACAACCTATTGCCTAGAGCCAGAAGCTGCTTTTCATATTTATAGACCAATATTTTCAAATGGTGCTGCCAATAATAGACAATTAATTGTAAATAACTGTAAACAAATTTATCCTGATGAAGTTTGGAAATCAATGAATCCTGAACTATATTCTGTATTTTGGTCATATTCATTATATGACATTTATGTACCAAAAGCATTATATGAAAGTGAAATTGCAAAATTAAAGAATCAAATTACAACAATTGATTATGGTTTAGTTGGTACTACTACTACTACCACTGCTACTGCTAGTGGTAGTGGTGGAGGTAATTCTAAAGATATTAATAAAAAGAAAAAAGATAAAGAAAGAATTCAATCAACAATTGAAAAACTTCAAAAAGAATTGGCAATTCAAACTTTAAATCATCAAAAAGTTTTAGAACATATTCAATCATTAAAAGATAAATTCTTTGAATTTTCATTAAATTCACCTGTAAATCAAACAATTAATTCAACAACAACAACAACAACAACTTCAACAACAACTTCAACAACAACAACAACAACAACCCCTACAACAAAAGATATGTTACAAAATGGTAAAAAAGAAGGTATTATTAAATTTTTACAATATTGTATATTTCCAAGAGCAACATTTACACCAGCAGATGCAATTTATTCAGCTAAATTTGTTCAAATTTTACATAGTATTAGTACACCAAATTTCTCAACATTAAATTATTTATTAGATCTTTGTCAATCGATTACTTTTATGATTTATTCAAGTACAGAGAATGAAGCAAATAGATTTGGTAGATTTTTAAATGAATCATTAAGTATCCTAACCAAATGGAAATCATCAGAATCACTATACGATAAGGAATGTGCAAAACTTTTAAAAACTTTAGCATTAAGTTATGATAATTTCGTTAGATTCTTTCATCGTTGTCATAAAACAATCTCTGAATCATTTTCAAATTGTTTAGAGAATGATGAATATATGGTCATTAGAAATGCGCTATTGGCATTAACTAAATTGGTTCATGTTTTCCCAGCTCATAAATCTTCTTATGAAAATATTGAAAATTTAGTATTAAAGTTAAAGAAAAGAGATGAATTGAAAACATTGGCAATTCGTTATCATTCATTATTAGAAAAAGAAAAACCAAGAATGATTGATGATATCATTAAACCAACAAAACCAAAAGCTAATCTAAAAGATTCAAAATCGCCAACTACAACTTCTTCAACTCAAACTACAACAACAACTTCTTCAAAAGATAGTGGCACTACTACTACAACTTCTTCATCAACTCCAACTACAACTTCTTCATCAAATAGAGATTCAATTAAAGATGCTGATATGATTGATATTAATGATGAAAATAATAATAATAATAACAAATCAAAAGAAAAAGAAAAGGAAAGAGAACGTGAAAAAGAAAGAGAAAAAGAAAAGGAAAGAGAAAAGGAAAGAGAAAGAGAACGTGAAAAAGAAAGAGAAAAAGAAAAAGAAAAGGAAAGAGAACGTGAAAGAGAGAGAGAACGTGAGAGAGAAAAAGAAAGAGATAGAGAACGTGAAAAAGAACGTGAACGTGAAAGAGAACGTGAACGTGAGAGAGAACGTGAACGTGAAAGAGAAAAAGAAAAAGAAAAAGAAAAGGAAAGAGAACGTGAACGTGAGAGAGAAAGAGAACGTGAGCGTGAACGTGAAAGAGAGCGTGAACGTGAACGTGAAAAAGAAAAAGAAAGAGATAGAGAACAACGTGAAAAAGAAAGAGAAAGAGAACAACGTGAAAAAGAAAGAGATAGAAGTGATCGTAATTCCGATAAAAATAATAATAATGATGGTGGTGGTAGTGGTAGTTCAAGAAGTGATAAATCCTCTTCAAAAGATAGTGGTAGTAAAAAAGATCAACAAACTCCACGTAAAGAAATTGAAAAATCAGAATCAAGAGAGAATATTCGTGATTCACGTTCAAATGATAACAATCAATCATTATCATCCTCTCGTGAAATTAGAGAAAGAGATAAAGAATTAAAAGAAAAAGAGCAACGTGAAAAGGAACAACGTGATAAAGATCGTGAAAATAGGGAAAGAGATAATAGAGATGTTAGAGATTCACGTAATGATCAAAGAGGTAATCAAGAAAGAGATGGTGGTGAACCTCAACAACGTAGACAACAACAACAACAGCAACAAGAAAGAGATAGAAACGATATTAGGAATCAAGATAATAACAATAATGACTCTCAACAACAACAACAACAACAACAACGTAGACAACAAGACAATGATAGAAGAGATAGAGGTAATCAAGATAATATAAATAATAGAGATAATAATAGCAACAATAGAAATGATAATAGAGAAAGACAACCTAATCAAGATAATAGAGATAACAACAATAATAATAGTAATAGAAATGAAAGAAATGATAGAAATGATAGTAGTAGAGAAAGACAGGATAATAGAAATGAAAGAAATGATAGTAGAGAAAGACAAGACACTAGAGATAATCGTAAAGATCAACAAAGAGATAATGATAAATCAAATCAAGTGCAAAGGAATCGTGATTCTCAACCATCGTCACGTAATTCTTCACCACCCCATAACCAACCACAACAACATCAATCACAGCAACAACAACCACAACAACTTTCTCCACCAATTCCACAAACCGATGAAGAGAAATTTAAAAATGCAAAGAAAAAGAGAGAAGAGAAATTTGAAAGTAAACAAAAAAATAATAATGAAATCGATCAAGAATCACCTCCAAATAATAATAATAATAGTAATCAATCATCAAATTCAAATCCATCTTCAAATCAAAGTAGTAGATCAAATAGTAAGGATAGAAGTGGTGGTCAACAAACTCCTCGTGATAATCAAGAAAGACAAAGTGGTGAAAATAATAATAATAACAACAATAATAATAATAACACTAGAGATGACCATGATAATAAAGATAAATTAAAAGAAATGAGAGATAATATTCGTAAAAAACAAGAAAGTAATAATAATCAAAATAATAATCAAAATAATAATAATAATAATAATAATAATCATAATAATAATAATAATAATAATAATAATAATAATAATAATAATAATAATAATAATGCACCACAAGAAAATAGAGAGGATAAAAAGAGAGATAGAGAAAAAGAAGAAGAAAAGGAAGATCAAAAGAAAAGAAAAACTCAAATTAATCGTAATAGAGTTGGACCATCACCACCTCCACAAAATCTTCACCCTTACCAACCTCCTCAACATCTTCAACATCCTCAACATCCTCAACATCCTCATCATCCTATGTCACACCACCATAATCAACACCACAACCAACAACAACAGCAACAACAACAACATCATGGAGGATTTAGAGGTGGTAGAAATGACAGAAATGATAGAGATGTTAGAGATGTTAGAGATGAAAGAGATAACAGGAATGATAGATATAATAGAAGAAATTAAATTAAAACCACAAACAAATTAAAATTAATAAAATTTTCTATTTTTTAGATTTATTCGAAATTAATTCCAACTTTTTTCCTATTTTTTTTTTTTTTTTTTTCTTTCTTTTTTTTTTTCCTTTCTTTTTTTTTTTTTTTTTTTTCAAAAAATTATTTTATTAAAATGAAACAAACAAAAAAAGTGGTGGTTGAACCAAAACCATATATTAAGGGTGAATTTAAAAATAGATGTTTTGCAAAAGATTTAACTATTACATTTTCAATGGGTGCATTACAAAAGATTAGAAAAATGGATTCAATTGAAAGGTATGAAACAGTTATGAAGAGTAAAGATTATCAACAATTCAATTCATTTGAATACTTTCAAATGAAAGTTAGTACTTTAATTGCAATTCCATCAAACTATTCATTCATTTACCCAATTGGTGAGTTTAATTTCAATGAAAATAAAAATCAATATGAATTTAAACCAATTGAATTCCTAAAAGCAATTGAATTGGTTAAAAGGGATAGAAGTGGTTTAATCTCTTTTACTTTTTTAAAATCAGTGATTAATAATGGTCCTGAATTTGAATATATAAAAACAAAACCACCATCTAAAAATTATTATCAACATGGGCCTTACTATTTAAATAAATCAAACTTGAATGAATGGGAAACAACTTGTGCAAAGTTTGATCAAGAAAATGGTTTAATCTATAAAATGATCACAAATAAAAGGTCATCACCATTTTATTCAACTTTAAAAATATTAGTTCATAGAGAAATTAAATTTGGTTTATCAAGTAGTTCGCATACATCACACACCTATCCCATTGATAATAATCAACCATATTACCATATTTTAGAAAAAGAAACTGGTTTAAAAACTTTATCAGATGAAAATAATCAAAATAATCAAAATAATCAAAATGATGAAAATAATCAAAATGATCAAAATAATGAAAATGATCAAAATGATCAAAATGATGATAATAATAAAGGTTGGGTAGTTAAAAATGAATTTCCATTTGGATTTTTTTTATTACCAAATCTTAAAGAAATTTGTTTTTCAGTTTTAAAAGAAATGTTTTTAATTAGTAATAAATCAGTTATTGATAAATTATTTTCATCAATTAAATCGATAGTACCAATTAGTTTATTACAAGAATTTGTAGTTGATTGTTTTAATGATGAGAAACCAGTTGGTAATGAAATTATTTTTAAAATTTATTCAAAATCTTTATGTGAAAATTATGATTCAATTCTTTCAAATATTAATTTCCCATTAAATGATTTATTATCAAGTTGTATTAAAAGAGATTCTTGGTTTAGATATAACTATGATATGTGTATTGCACAAGATTTATTTTATCCACCTTATAAAGAAAATTTTGCAATTAATGTTTATGAAAATTTAAATTTATTTAAATTTAAATCGATTCCGATTGAAAATAGAAAAAATATTTTATTTGAAAAAACTGGTGGTTTGGATGATTTTAACTCTTTGATTACTGGTGATCAGTCGATTGTTGACAAGTCAATGTTTATTTCAAATTTTAATAGACTTACAAATAATAGATTTAATAAAACTTTTGATGATGGTGAGAGTGGTTTTGAAAAATTAAAGAAATTAGATTGTATTTTCATTGGTGGTATTATTACAAATTGTTTAATTCAAAATGAAAATAATGATGATGGTAAGGATGTATGTGAAGGATTCGAGAAATCAGATATTGATATTTGTTTTTTCAATACATCCAACGATTTTTACGCTCAAGTTGCTCGTTTTATTGATCAGTTCTTTAAAGGTGTTGATAGGTATGATAGTGAGGCATCAAATAATTGTAGTATTGTTTTTCAGGGAAATCATGTTACCATTTGTCAACATTATCCAAATCGTCATATTCAATTAAATCTTTATTCACATTTATCAATTGAGGATGTTTTAATTGGTGTCGATATTGATGCAACTTGTTTTGCATTTGATGGTATTGATATATGGTGTTTAGAAAGAGCGTTGCATTCAATCAATTATCGTATTAATATCGCATCAGAGCATTCATTTTTAATTAGAGGAGATGTTAATTATCAATATAGACTACTCAAATATTTAAAACGTGGATTTGATATTTATTATTTATCAACTCCACAAATTGATAAAATTATTAATCAAGCAAACTTTGGCAATCAATCTAAATCAAATTCACCACCAACTAAAGATTTCACCCCATCATTAAGACATGTTGGATTTTCATTATTATTATCATTAAGAATGGATTCAACACTTTACACTCCATTTTTTAAAACCAAAGAAAGATCTGAAACTATTTTACCCTATGGTCCAAATTTTGATGATAAATATTTTAAAAGATGGGTAGGTCATAATTTCAATAAACACTACGATGGCTATAATAGTAATGATATTCTTCAACTACTAGAAACTCCTATTTCAGATATGGATATGGGCCATAGAGATTCAATATCTTATAATCATGAATGGATCAACTCATTAAATGATAGATCATCTAATTACATATACAATGAAGATTATTATTATAATTTTGAAGTAGATGATGAAGAAGAAGACGGTGGTGAACCTAATTACCCCGAATATAATGATTCATAAGTAAGAAATCAATAGTAATCTTTATATGTATGTGAAGTAAAAATATAAATAAAGGCATTAGGTTTTTTAATTTACTTTGTAGTTTTTTTATTTTTATTTTTATTTATATTTATATTTATTTATTGTTTTAATTTAATTGTTTTAATTTGCTTTGTATTTGTTCTTTAAACTTTTTGGAATTTTTATTTTTGATAAAAATGTATACAACCGAGATAACAATAATTGCCACAAAACACACTGAACCAATTACAATTCCTGCGATTTTACTGGCTGATAATCCATTTGATTTCGAACAAATTGAATTCTCTCCTGATGCTGATTCGCTATCTAATAAAACAAAGAAATCTGGATCAATAATTACTTTATTTTTAAAATGTGGAATTTTAATTCCAATAAAAGTTTGAGTAGAGTGAGATGTTGATTCAGCAATTGTATTTTGGAATTCATCTAACAATGTATTTTCAATACCAACAATATTACCATCTACTACAGCCCTTTTAATGAATCTACCATACATTGAATGATCTTGAACTTGAAGTTTAATGTAGTTAGAGTTGTCACCATTTGTAGTATCACCAAATTGTTTTAATGAACAAAAATCATCACTTTCATCTGTTGATAATATCGAAGCAAACATTACCAATTCGAGATTATTTAAAGCTGAAGAGAATACATAATTTTCAATTTCAATGGTAAATTTGACTGATGATGGATTCATTTGGAGCTCTTGACCTGCAAATGTTATATTTTTGCTTGAATTAAACCATTGAATAATTGTTGTTATATTTGTGGTTTTAATATCGTTACCATTTTGAGAAACTATTGATGTATTGTATCTACCAGTTGTTAAATCTATATCTTCAAATACCCATTTATCAAAAGGGAATGTTTTAATAACTTCACCTTTAAAATCTAATTCTCTAATAGAAACTAAAGTTACTAATGATTTAAATAAAAATTCTGTTGAGTTTGTTTCTTGTCCACCACCACCGCCTGTAATAGGAATTTCAACTGTTGGTTGTGAAGTATTTGTTTGTGGTGTTGGGATAATAATAATTTTTGAAGTACAATCAACTCCGTACCAAGGAGAGTAACAAATGCATCCAAACCCACTTTGACAATAACCTTTGTTTTTTCCTCCACATTCTGGATTTCCTAAACATTTTTGAGGTGGATTTGTTGGTAATGGTGATATAGTTGGTTGTAAAGTTGGTTGTAAAGTTGGTTCTGGTGTATATGTTGGACCAGAATAATTAAAATTATAAACTATTGGATTAATTAAAAATTCATTTGATTTAATGTTAATTTGATTGGAATCAAGTAATAATAATTTAAAAGGAATATCGATTAATGGTACCTCTGTTAATTTAATGAAACTTGAATAGGTTTTAGTTATTGTTTTTAAATTTATGTCACTACCATTCGAAATATAAATAATCGCTGTATCAACTGTACGAAAGTTTTTACCAAAAATAAATAGAGTTGAATCTTTGTTTGTAAATTCTGAAACTGATGTTATTATTGGTATATTAAATGAAAAATCTGTAGAAACAAACCAATCTTGTTGTAATGGATTTAAATCCTTAATGTCTTTTGAAGAGAATCCACTATAGGTTCCTCTATTATTAATAAAGCCATAAACAGATACTAAGAAACCATCAGGATATCCAAAACCTACTGGTACTTCTATTGTACACGAAAAGGTTATTGTAGTTGAATTAGTAATTGTTGGTGTTGCTCGGCATTGTTCCATTGCAAGTCGTTGTGGAACTAAATAAACTATTGGATTCTGTCCTTGTTTAAAACCGCTTTCTAAATCTTGTGCTTGAAAAGTGAATGTTATTGATCTATCTAAAGAGCCTACATCCATTGAAGATCTCGAGGTTTTAAAGGAAATTAAATTTGGAGGAGAACTATCCAATTCACCAGTACAATAATAATTAATACTAAAGGGTGATGAATCATTAATGAAATGAATAAATGGATTACGAGTTGACTCAAACGATTGAGTGTTTTCATAATACTCTAAAGTGAAATATTTAACATATGTATTATTGTTACCATATGTATCGAATAAACTTGCTTGAGTTATTAAATAATCTTGAGTGATACAATTACTACTCCCAATACCAAACTCCAATGGTATTATAATTTTGTAATCACCAATAATTTTATCACCACTTCCTTCTATTAAATTTGACATGTTTATTGTAATGTTGTAGAATGAAGAATCTAAAAGTCCTTTAACAATTAAAAAGCCATCTCTGAAACCGTTTATTTCATCTTGAATTGTAAATAACCATCCATTATGTTGTTTTATGATTTTGGTTACAATTGGTCCATAAATATCAACCTTAATTGAAGTTGCTCTTAATTGATATTCATTGGATAAATAATTACTATCAATTAAGTTTGTATTATCAAGTACCAATGCATAACTTATATTTCCTGGTAGTGTATTTGCAGGTACTTTAAAGTTTACTCTAAATCTATTGGTTGTTTGGTCCCATACTGCAAATTTATAATTTGGATTTAAAATAGTAAATATACTATTTTCAAATCTAATATCGTTTAAAGATTTTTCATCAGTTAAATAAAAACCAATTGACAAGTCTTTATAGTCTTCAATATTATTAAATGTAAAAAACATTATATTATCAACTGATTGGTCAGTTATATCAATGTCATTATATAAAAATGATACCTGAACTAAATCATTTAAATAATTATAATCTATTAAAATAATATTAAAAAAATTATTAGTAATGAATTATAGTAGTTTTAAAAGTGTATTATTAATACAATTTTCTTACTTTTTAAATTAATACTTGGATATGTAAGTTTTGAAATGTTATTACCAATCTGGTAGAGATAATCACCAAATCCATATGTAACTGGGTAATCTAGGTTGCCTTCTATTTTTATTGAATTTTCGGTGATAGCATTGCTTATTTCAACAAGCTCAAATTTTATTTCTGTAAGATACTCCCAAATACCATCAGAAGCGGTACCAGAAACAAGCATACCATTATCATGAACAGTATTCTTTGAGTTCATAATTTTTAAATACGAAACTGAAGATAAATTTGGTGAGCCGATACTTTTAATTTCAATTCTGTTTAAAAACTTTAGATTTCCGATATAACTAGATGTAAAAGATTGGATTTCAAATCTTCCAACATCGGAATTAGGTAATGTAATAAATGGTTCGAAATCTCCCCTCATTTTAGTAATACATCTAGGCATACATATAGTAAGAATATTCAAAGGTGAAATGGATATTAAATTAATTGGTAAAGAGAATCCAAATTTGACCATTTCATTATTTCCTCCAATAAAGCCAAATGGAAAATCGGTAATAGTAAATGTTTGTTTATATTCTAATTGAAATGGATTAAAATCAAATTTAAATTCTGTTCCATTATACTCAGATGTAACCATTGCCATACCAACAGTTGAATTATCTTTGATAGAAGTTAACTTTGAGTTTGGTGTTTGTAATCTTGGGCTTTCTATTTTTTTAATTTGAAATATTTATATATATATATCAATTTTAATATTAATATATTTCAATTTTTTTTTTAAATATTTTAAGATTAAAAAATTAAATCAAATTTACCTGTTATATTAACAAAAAAATTGGAATATTCTTTAAATGATGGTTGTGTTTCATTTTGTCCATACAATGAAAAGTTCATACCATTAGCCATAATTGGTAAACAAGTTGCAATAAATGTTAAATTATTTGGTTTACCTAAAATTGGTCTTGGTGTTGAATAATATCCTAAAGTACCCAATCTATACACCGGATTTAGAAGATTTGATTTGATTCTAAATGATAAAAGTGAACCAAATACATTTGAATATAAAACAAAATTTCCTGAAGGTGGATAAAGTTTTAAATCATAAATTTCATTCGTTACAATATTTCCTCCTTTTAAATTAAAATTAAAAATTATTATTATTATTATTATTTTTTTTTTTTTTTTTTTTTTTTTTTTTTACTTACTATTTTTAAAAGGTACACTAATTATTAAGTTGTTTGAAATTGGAAATGTAAAATCAATTGACCAAATATCAAGATTTTGTGACAAATAGAAATTTTCATTATAAACTATTCTGAATAAATTTCCACCCATTTTATATACCTTTACAATTTGTGAATCATATGTAAATTCAACATTTTCTGGCAAGTTATTAATTCTGACAACCGAAAAATATTTAAAAGTAGTACTCCATATAACATCTTGAATAATATCTACTGATAGAGTTGAAATATTTAACTCTTTTTTTTATTTATTATTAATAGAGAAAAAAATGATTAAAAAAAAAAATGATTAAAAAAAAAAAAATGATAAAAAAAAAAAAAAAAAATTGGTAATATGTTATTAATAAAATATTAAATATTAAAAATAATAATAAAAAAATTATTACCTTTACAATCTAAATTTAAATCAAAATATCCTATTGATGGATCAATAACAGTACCACTATTTGCAACAAATTGGTAAAAATTGTTACCTAATTGAGATTGAATATCAACTCTAAAAAGAGTAAAAGAAGAATTTGTCCATTGTATAAAACCTGCTATTAAAAAATCTGTATCTGCCATAGTGTTAACCGTTTGACCTTGTAAACCCTCTACTAAAAAAAATTTTATTGTATAGCAACTATTTCCATTTAAAAAAGAAGAATTTTTTGAAGGTGTGAGATCTGTAAATTTAAATTGTTGAGCATTTACATTTAATTTTATTATTATAAAAATTAATAAAAAGAATAAATTCCTTATCATTTTTATTTTTTTTTTTTAAGTAATGTTTTTCCAGACTAATTAAAAAAAAAAAAAAAAAAATGAAAATAAAAATAAAAATAAAACAAATAAAAAATAATAAAAATAAAAAAAAATAACAAAAAAAAAAAAAAAAAAAAAATCTTTTAAATGCCAACACCACAAAAAAAATTAGTCACATCAATACGAACACCCCAAAAAAAAAAAAAAACAATCAATTTAATCAAAAAAAAAAAGATTTTTTCAAAAAAAAATATCAAGTGAAAAGATAATTTTTTCATTTATTTTTGAACGGTTTTTTTTTTTTTTTTTTCGAAAAAGCCGATTAAAATAAATTGCAATGGAAGGGTGATGACATCATTAGCATTCGAAATACCAAACAATGAATTATTATTTTCATTTTATTTTATTTTTTTTTTTTTTGTAAATTAGATCATTATTTGAAAATTATTATACTTTTTTTTTTTTTTTTTATTTTTGTTTTAGAAAAAAAAATTTAATAAAAAAAAAAAATGTTGTGAAAAATTAAAAAACGAATAAGATTTTTTTTTTTTTTTTTTTTTTTAAATGTAGTGTTTTAAAAAATATCTTTTAAACAGTGCATTTATAAAAATTTCGAAGCAAATTGGATTTTTTTTTTGGATGGTTATTTTTAGAATAATTCATAAATAAAAAATCATTAATAAAGATACATATTTATTTATAAGTAAGAAGTCAATATTAATCTTTATATATGTATGTAAAAATAAATAAAGACATTAGGTTTTATTTACTTTGTAGATTTTTATTTTTATTTTTATTTATATATTTATTTTTTGTTTTAATTTAATTGTTTTAATTTGCTTTGTATTTGTTGTTTAAACTTTTTGGATTTTTCATTTTTGATAAAAACATAAACAATAGAAATAATAACAACTGCCACAAAACACACTGAACCAATTACAATTCCTGCAATTTTACTGGCTGATAATTCATTTGATTTTGAACAAATTGAATTCTCTCCTGATGCTGATTCGCTATCTAATAAAACAAAGAAATCTGGATCAATAATCACTTTATTTTTAAAATGTGGAATTTTAATTCCAATAAAAGTTTGAGTAGAGTGAGATGTTGATTCAGCAATTGTATTTTGGAATTCATCTAACAATGTATTTTCAATACCAACAATATTGTCATCGACTACAGCCCTTTTAATGAATCTACCATACATTGAATGATCTTGAACTTGAAGTTTAATGTAGTTAGAGTTGTCACCATTTGTAGTATCACCAAATTGTTTTAATGAACAAAAATCATCACTTTCATCTGTTGATAATATCGAAGCAAACATTACCAATTCTAGATTATTTAAAGCAGAGGAGAATACATAATTTTCAATTTCAATGGTAAATTTGACTGATGATGGATTCATTTGGAGCTCTTGACCTGCAAATGTTATATTTTTGCTTGAATTAAACCATTGAATAATTGTTGTTATATTTGTGGTTTTAATGTCGTTACCATTTTGAGAAACTATTGATGTATTGTATCTACCAGTTGTTAAATCAATTTCATCAAATACCCATTTATCAAAAGGGAATGTTTTAATAACTTCACCTTTAAAACCTAATTCTCTTATTGAAACTAAAGTTACCAATGATTTAAATAAAAATTCTGTTGAGTTTGTTTCTTGTCCACCACCACCACCTGGTATTGGAATTTCAACTGTTGGTCCTGAAGTATTTGTTTGTGGTGTTGGGATAATAATAATTTTTGAAGTACAATCAATTCCATACCAAGGAGAGTAACAAATGCATCCAAACCCACTTTGACAATAACCTTTGTTTTTTCCTCCACATTCTGGATTTCCTAAACATTTTTGAGGTGGATTTGTTGGTAATGGTGATATAGTTGGTTGTAAAGTTGGTTGTAAAGTTGGTTCTGGTGTATATGTTGGACCAGAATAATTAAAATTATAAACTATTGGATTAATTAAAAATTCATTTGATTTAATGTTAATTTGATTGGAATCAAGTAATAATAATTTAAAAGGAATATCGATTAATGGTACCTCTGTTAATTTAATGAAACTTGAATAGGTTTTAGTTATTGTTTTTAAATTTATGTCACTACCATTCGAAATATAAATAATCGCTGTATCAACTGTACGAAAGTTTTTACCAAAAATAAATAGAGTTGAATCTTTGTTTGTAAATTCTGAAACTGATGTTATTATTGGTATATTAAATGAAAAATCTGTAGAAACAAACCAATCTTGTTGTAATGGATTTAAATCCTTAATGTCTTTTGAAGAGAATCCACTATAGGTTCCTCTATTATTAATAAAGCCATAAACAGATATTAAGAAACCTTCAGGATATCCAAAACCTACTGGTACTTCTATTGTGCATGAAAAGGTTATAGTGGTCGTATTGGTAATTGTTGGTGTTGCTTGACATTGTTCCATTGCAAGTCGTTGTGGAACTAAATAAACTATTGGATTCTGTCCTTGTTTAAAACCGCTTTCTAAATCTTGTGCTTGAAAAGTGAATGTTATTGATCTATCTAAAGAGCCTACATCCATTGAAGATCTCGAAGTTTTAAAGAATATTAAATTTGGAGGAGAACTATCCAATTCGCCATTACAATAATAATTAAATATTAAGGGTGATGAATCATTAATGAAATGAATAAATGGATTACTAGTTGAATCAAAGAATTGAGAGTCCTCATAAAATTCTTGAACGAAATGTTTAACATATGTATTATTGTTACCATATGTATCGAATAAACTTGCTTGAGTTATTAAATAATCTTGAGTGATACAATTACTAATTCCAATACCAAACTCCAATGGTATTATAATTTTGTAATCACCAATAATTTTATCACCACTTCCTTCTATTAAATTTGACATGCTTATTGTAATGTTGTAGAATGAAGAATCTAAAAGTCCTTTAACAATTAAAAAGCCATCTCTGAAACCGTTCACTTCATCTTGGATTGTATATACCCAACCATTCTGTTGTTTTATGATTTTGGTTACAATTGGTCCATAAATATCAACCTTAATTGAAGTTGCTCTTAATTGATATTCATTGGATAAATAATTACTATCAATTAAGTTTGTATTATCAAGTACCAATGCATAACTTATATTTCCTGGTAGTGTATTTGCAGGTACTTTAAAGTTTACTCTAAATCTATTGGTTGTTTGGTCCCATACTGCAAATTTATAATTTGGATTTAAAATAGTAAATATACTATTTTCAAATCTAATATCTTTTAAAGATTTTTCATCAGTTAAATAAAAACCAATTGACAAATCTTTATAGTCTTCAATATTATTAAATGTAAAAAACATTATATTATCAACTGATTGGTCAGTGATATCAATGTCATTATATAAAAATGATACCTGAACTAAATCATTTAAATAATTATAATCTATTAAAATAATATTAAAAAAATTATTAGAAATGAATTACAGTGGTTTTTTATGTGTAAAATTAATAGAACTTTCTTACTTTTTAAATTAATACTTGGATATGTAAGTTTTGAAAATTCATTACCAATTTGATAGACCGTGTCACCAAATTCATATGTACTTCGAGTATCTTTGGTGCCTACAATTTTTATTGTATTTTTTATGCTAGCACTACTTAATTCAACAAAATCAAATTTTATTTCTGTAACAAACTCCCAAAAACCTTCAGAAGCGGTACCAGAAACAAGCATACCATTATCCAAAACAATATACTTTGTTTCTTTAATTTCTAAAAATGAAACTGAAGATAAATTTGGTGAAACTGTACTTTTAATTCCAATTCGGTTTAAAAACTTTAGATTCCCGATATAAATTGATGTAAAATATTGGATTTCAAGTTTTCCAACATCGGTGTCGGGTAATATAATAAATGGTTCGAAATCCCCTCTCATTTTATGAGTACATCTTGGCATACATAAGTTTAAGATATTCAAAGGTGAAATTGACATTAAATCAGCTGGTAAAGAGAATCCAAATTTGACCATTTCATTATTTCCTCCAATAAAGCCAAATGGAAAATCGGTAATAGTAAATGTTTGTTTATATTCTAATTGAAATGGATTAAAATCAAATTTAAATTCTGTTCCATTATACTCAGATGTAACCATTGCCATACCAACAGTTGAATTATCTTTGATAGAAGTTAACTTTGAGTTTGGTGTTTGTAATCTTGGGCTTTCTATTTTTTTAATTTGAAATATTTACATATATATATATCAATTTTAATATTAATATATTTCGATTTTTTTTTTAAATATTTTAAGATTAAAAAAATTAAATCAAATTTACCTGTTATATTAACAAAAAAATTGAAAAATTCTTTAAATGATGGTTGTGTTTCATTTTGTCCATATAATGAAAAGTCCATACCATTAGCCTTAATTGGTAAACAGGTTGCAATAAATGTTAAATTATTTGGTTTACCTAAAATTGGTCTTGGTGTTGAATAATATCCTAAAGTACCCAACCTAAATACTGGATTTTGAAGATTTGATTTGATTCTAAACGATAAAAGTGAACTAAGTATATTTGAATATAAAACAAATTGTCCTAAAGGTGGATAAAGTTTTAAATCATAAATTTCATTCGTTACAATATTTCCTCCTTTTAAATTAAAATTAAAAATTTGTTAATAAATTATTAATAATTTTTTTTTTTTTTTTTTTTTTTTTTTTTTACTTACTATTTTTAAAAGGAACACTAATTTTTAAACTATTTGAAACTGAAAATGTAAAATCAATTGACCAAGTATTAAGATTTTGAAACAAATAGAAATTTTCATTATAAACTATTCTGAATAAATTTCCACCCATTTTATATACCTTTACAATTTGTGAATCATATGTAAATTCAACATTTTCTGGCAAGTTTTTAATTTTTACAACTGAAAAATATTTAAAAGTAGTACTCCATATAACATCTTGAATAATATCTACTGATAGAGTTGAAATATTTAACTCTTATTTTTTTTTTATTATAAAAATATATATAAATAATAAAAAAAAAATTAGTAACATGATATTAAAAAATAAAAAATAAAAAAAATCATTACCTTTACAATCTAAATTTAAATCAAAATATCCTATTGATGGATCAATAACAGTACCACTATTTGCAACAAATTGGAAAAAACTGTTACCTCTTGGAGATTGAATATCAAATTCAAAAAGACTAAAAGAAGAATTTGTCCATTGTATTAAACCTCCTATTAAAAAATCTACATCTCCCATAGTGTTAACCGTTTGACCTTGTAAACCCTCTACTAAAAAAAATTTAGTTGTTTTGCAAATATTTCCATCAACAACTGTAAAAGAAGAATTATTTGAAGGTGTGAGATCTGTAAATTTAAATTGTTGAGCATTCACATTTAATTTCATTATTATTATTAATAAAATTAAAAAAAAAAAAAAAAAATTCCTTATCATTTTTTATTTGATTTTTTTTTTTTTTTTAGATTAATAAAAAAAAATAATAAAAAAAAATAATCCAATTTTAGTTTTTTAGAAAAATATACCAAACATAAAAAAAAAAAAAAAATTAGTCACATAGATACATCACCCAAAAAAAAAAAAAAAATAATCAATATCATTAAAAAAACAATTTTTGTTTTCATCACAAAAGATTTTTTTTCAAAAAAAAAAATATCAATAAATAAAAAGATATTTTTTCATTTATTTTCAAAAAAACAATTGTTTTTCATCACAAAAGATATTTTTTCATTTTTTTTTATTTTTTTTTATTTTCATTTTTTTTTTTTTTTTTTTTTTTTTTTTTTTTTTGAAAACACTGATTCAAATAAATGGAAGATATTCGAAATAATATTTTTTTTTTTTTTTTTTTTTTTTTTTGATTGGCAAGTTAATCATTAAAAATTAAAATTATTTAAACTTAAATTAAGCTTAATAAAAAAAAAGAAATAAAAAAAATTTTTTTTTTTTTTTTTTTTTTTTTTCCTAAGAAAAAAAAAAAAAAAAGAAATTACAAATATTTAATTTATTATATATTATTTTTGATTTTTTAATTTTTTTAATTTATATAACCTTCAGTTCTTAAATGATTTAAAATTAAAAGGATTGCATCTTTTACTGAGGTATGAGTTGTATCAATTCTTAATTCTGGATTTTCTGGAGTTTCATATGGATCATCGATACCAGTGAAACCTTTGAGTTGACCACTTCTAACTTTAGCGTATAAACCTTTACGATCTCTTTTTTCACAAGTTTCAATTGGAGTTGAGATATGAATTTCAATGAAACCACCATTTGGAGTGATTAAATCACGAGCAAATTTACGAGCACCAGCATAAGGTGCGATTGGGGCACAAATTGCAATACCACCAGCTTTTGAAATTTCAGAGGCAACGAAACCAATACGTTTGATATTGAGATCACGATGTTCTTTACTGAAACCCAATTCACTTGAGAGGAATGTACGAACGACATCACCATCTAAAAGAGTTATTGAACGACTACCATCTTCAAGGAGTGCTTCATTTAATGCATTTGCGATTGTACTTTTACCACTACCACTGAAACCTGTAAAGAAAACTGTAAAACCTTGTTTTGAACGTGGTGGACATGAATCCCTTAAAATTTTAACCACCTTTTCATAGGTGAACCAATTTGGAATTTCACCACCAGTACGAAGGAGATGACGTAATTTTGTGCCAGAGATATTTGCAGTTTCTAAACCCTCTGGAACTTCATCGACTGGATAATATTTATCGTGTGCTGGTACGTAAACCATCATTTGGAATGGAAGGATTTTAATTGATAAACGATTGGCTAATTTAAGTGCCAATTCTTGAGCTTCGTATGGTTGATAAAATAGGTTGCCTTGTTTGTCCTCACCTGGACCTGCATGATCTCTACCAACGATGAAATGATTACAACCGAAATTCTTTCTAATAATTGCGTGCCAAACTGCCTCTCTTGGTCCACCCATTCTCATGGCCAATGGCAAGAGTGAGAGTGTTGCCAATCCCTCTGGATAGGAGTCCATGATCTCTTTATAACATTTAACACGTGTGTGGTAATCGATATCGCCTGGTTTGGTCATGCCAACTACTGGTTGAATTAAAAGGTGACAATTTGCATTCAACTCGGCTGCTCTAACTGTAAGTTCTCTGTGTGCTCTATGCATTGGATTACGAGTTTGGAAGGCGATAACGTTCTCCCAACCTTTGGTTTTAAATAATTCTCTCACTTGAATTGGTGTACGACGGAGACCGTTGTAATCGTAGTGTACTGGTAATTGGGCACCCTCAAGCTTGCCGCTTACATAGTACTCTTTGGTATTGAAAATTGTGGAAACACCTGGATGGTATGGGTCAATGGATCCCATTGTCTTTTTGGCTTCGTTCTCTTTATTTGGTGTATAATAATTTGAAACGGTTAAAACTGCTATTAAATTTCCCTCTTCATCACGTAATGCCATTTGTTTACTATCGGTTGCTAAAACTGTATCCAAGCATTCCTTGCTTATATCCAATACTATTGGCATTGGGAATAATAATCCCTCATCTTTATCACCATCGATTGTCATGGTTTCAACAACATTATTATAGATGGTTTCGTCCATAAATGTACTCAATGGTGAGAAACCACCATTCATCAATAATTCTATATCACATAATTGCTTCTTTGTTAATAATAAACTTGGTAATGAAATTGATCTTTGTTTTAATTCTACTAATTCTTCTCCTTCTAAAATTAAATTTATTAATTCTCCGCCATGTGGGATTGAACCATAAAGTTTGGAATTATTTGTTGTTAAAATATCTGGTGATACCATTTTTTAAATTTCTATTTATATATAATTTTACAAAAAAAAAAAAAAAAAAAAAATATATTTAATTTTACAAAAACAAAATAAAATGTTTAAATAATTTAATTTAAAAATTAAGAGAAAGGAAATAAAGAATTTGCTTAAAAAAAAAAAAAAAAGGAATC
Organism: Dictyostelium discoideum AX4; assembly: GCF_000004695.1. Taxonomy (NCBI): domain Eukaryota; phylum Evosea; class Eumycetozoa; order Dictyosteliales; family Dictyosteliaceae; genus Dictyostelium; species Dictyostelium discoideum. The sequence goes on from NC_007091.3 coordinate 4,930,669, forward strand.
GTTTTGGGAGAAAAAAAAAATAAAAAAAAAAAAAATATAAAAAAAATTTAAAAAAAATAAAAAAAATTAGTTTTGAAAATATCTTTTTTTTTTTTTTTTTTTTTTTTTTTTTTTATCAACGTTGTCAGTTTTATAAAAGTTGAAGAAAAAATTTAATTGTGACATAATTACTTTTTGAAAATTAAAATGATTTTTCGTTTTTTGAAAACTGCAAATTTTTAAGATTCTTTTTTAGAATTGTGTGTTAACCCGACCTGGGTTTTTTTTTTGATGTGAAAAAAAAAAAAAATAAAAAAAAATAAAAAAATAAAAATAAATAAAATAAAAATAAAAAAAATTTAATAAATAAAAATAAAATTAAAAGTTGATATAATACAATAAAATGTTGACTATGTGGAAATAAAAAAAAAAAAAAAAAAAAGTTTAAATATAAAAAATAATGTTAAAAAAAAAAAAAAAAGTGTAAAAAAAATCAAAAAGAAATTAATAAAAACAGATAATTATTATTATTTTATTTTTTTTTTTTTTATTTTATTTTATTTTATTTTATTTTATTTTTTTTTGTTCAATGGTGTGTCGAGATAACATCTTAGTCTTTGTGATATGTATGAAAGTGTAAATATATGATTGATTAACACACCTATGTCTTATTTTTATTTAAATTTTTTATTTTTTTATTTTTTTTTTAATTTTATTGGTTGGGTGGTATTTTTTTTTTTTTTTTTTTTTATTTTTTTTTAGCTTTTGTTTGACATTTAATCTTGATCAAGATAACATTATTAGAAAAAATAAAAAAAAATCTAATTTTAGTGATAATAAAAAAATAAAAATAAAAATAAAATGAATGAATGAATAATTTGCCATTTACTTTTAAAATTAAAAATAAAATAATAAAGTTATTTTAAAATTAATTATTTATTAATTAATTTTTATTTATATGTATATATGTATTTAAATTGCAGTAGTTCCATCACAGGGACATACTTTTTTATGATTTTGACCAATAGAAGCAGCTCTACTAATTATTCCACATGCTACACGCTCACCTAAAATTTTATCGCTTTCACTATTTACAATATTTTTATTATTATTATTATTATTTAGATCTTCAATGGGAGAATATTTTGAATCTTGAGAATGTAATACAATTGAACGACCAATTAAATCCCAAAAATCATATTTATCTGATAAAACTCTAAACTCTGCTTTTCCATCTTGCTTAACATCTGATGTCCCAATAATTTTATTAAGAATTTCTTTACATTTATTTATATTTTTATTATTATTATTATTATTATTATTATTATTATTATTATTATTATTATTATTATTATTATTATTATTATTATTATTATTATTTTCAACATTTGATATAAATGGTTCACCAAGATCATCGCAACCATTCATTAAATTACCAAATTCGTGAACTACTAAAGAATGTTTACCAGGTTTCAAACCTGTTATTCTACCTTCAAATAAAGTTTTTGTTGTACTTGCTCTGAGTAATCTAATGACACCATAAACACCTTTACTACCAACACCACCACTTCCTCCACAACCTTTTTGCCAATTTTCTATTAATCCTAATGAACATACAGCACTTCCTGATACTGTTTCTTGTTTTTTGTGGCATGTTGATGATGATGGTGATGTTGATGTTGTTGTAGTTGTACTACTTAATCCACAAATTGTTGCATTTCTACCTGTATTTTTTATAGTTTCTAATATGTCTTGTGTTAAATCTGTGCCTTGAAGTACAATTCTTTGTTCTGGAATATCATGTTCTACGAGTTTAGTATTTTCAAGCTTTTCTCTTAATTCTTTACTAATTGAATCAACACAAGATTGACAACTTATATCAACATTTAATTCTACTTTTATCTCTAAATTCTTATCATCCATTTTGTTGGTTTTATATTTGTATGTATATGTATATTTATTTTATGGGGGTTTTTTTTTTTATTTTTTTTATATTTTATCTCTTTTGGAAGGGAAAAATTAAAAAAATAAAAAATTAAAAAAAAAATAAAAAATAAAAAATAAAAAAAAAAAAAAAAAAAAAAAAAAAATAAAAAAAAAAAAATAAAAAAACTTTTTCTTCTAATGGAAATAGAATAAGTCGACGTAATTAGTGATTATTATGAAATTTAATAAATTAATTTTTTTTTATAATTTTTTTTTTTTTTTTTTTGTAATTGACCTTTTTTTTTTTTAATATCTTTGTTTTTTGTTGTTTTTTTTTTTTTTTTTTTTTTTTTTTTTATGTACCTATTTTGGTAATTAAAAAAAAAAAAAAAAAAAAAACAAAAGATATTAAAAAAAAAAAAAGTATGGATAAATTAGTATATAATATAATCTATTTTGTTGTTTTTTTTTTTTATTTTCTTTTCTTTTTTTTTTTTTTTAAAGCAATGTTTGATGAAGCTTGTGTTGATCAACTTATATTTTTTAAAATCATTTTTTTTTAAGCAATGTTTCTAAACTTTATCATCATCTGCCTGAGATTCCATCACTTCATCAATTTTATCGCCAGTGATTGAACCAGGTGGAGGTAGTGGCTTTACACACCTACCAATATCTCCATTCTCAATGTTTGGAAAGAATACTTTCTATTTTTAATAATGGTATTAGAATTTAATGAATAAAAAGTAGTGTACAGTTTATATTTTTTAATTATTCTTATAAAACTTACGATAATTTCGGTAACATCATTATAAAATGAAGCTTGGTCAATGTTATTAAACACTTGTATATTATTGATTGAATTCATTTTGTAATGACTAAATAGGCAAAATATAAGTTGATCAACACAAGCTTCATCAAACATCACTGAAATAGAATTACTGGTACCAATTGGAGTGATAGTACAAGGGGTATTGGTACTTGATGGTGAAAATTCAAATTTAAAATTATTTGGAGTTTGAGTCTGCTCTAAATAAACTCTATTTATATTACCACTAAGTTGGACTATTTTTTCAGTAGCTAAAGAAGAGAAATAATTATTCTTCAATACTTGTGAAACAGTGATAACAAGATTTGGATTGGAGGAAATTATCATAACAGGTTCTGAGTGTATGTCTTTTTGACTAGGAGTAACAATAAGATTTATATTTGAAATGATATTAAATTTAGCCGATGATTCATATGGACATTCGGGTGACTGTAGACATATGTGTACTTTATCTTTTACACTTGGGAAAACATCAATTGAAATGTCCTCAGTTTTATAGCCTACTGTATCAGGTTGGACAAGGAGTGGAGCATTCGTGGTTTTATAGTTTGATTGTTTTGGTTCAATAACTCTTTTTGGAAGTGGGTTTAGTGTTTGTGGTATTAAAATTTCAAATCCCATTGGATTATCTAGATTTTGAGCGGCAAATTGATTCATTATCCAAGAAAAGTCTATTTCAGTTCCTATCGTTGATTGTGGGACACCAAGTTTTGCAATATTATAGGTTATATCTTTTCTTATCCATGTTACATGTCTTTCCATATAATCAACTAAATATCCAATACCATCCATGCAATAAGCTCCTCCTCCTCTTGATTCTAATTATGAAGTATATCGTATCAAATGGTATATAATAATTAATTAGTTTTAATTATAGTAAAAATAATAATAAAAATAAAATATAATTAAAATAAAAATAAAAATAAAAATAAAAATAATTAATTATGATTAAAATAATATTATTTTTATCTTACCTTGACCTCTTTGCCAATTTAGATCACCTAAACAAAAGGTTTTTTGTTGACCATCATCACTGGTACCATACATTAACTTTGAATGATCTTTTGAGGAACTTCTTTGTGGATTTACATCTATGAATGGATAATTGAGTCTTAATGCTATTGAGAAACTTGTACCAGAAACTACATTATTAGCAAATCCCTTTATTGTATTTGATGTCATTGTTTGAGACATCCATTTCGAAATATTTTTGTAATATTTACCAATATATTGCCATAATAATTCAATGTTATTCATTTGAGCAAAGTTTTTTGAAGATGGTTCGGCAATAATTCCTTTCTTTTGTGGGAGTGAAGTTTGAACAAAATATTCACCAAAGGAATATTTATTTACATGATAATAATGAGAAGATTTGAAGTTTGCATCTGATGAGAATTCAAAATTTTCAGAAATATGACCAGCCTGGAAAATAAATAAAAAAAAAGTTGTAAAATTTGAGTGAGTATTTATTATCACAATAAAATAAACAATAATAAAAATAATTATACATACCAATTTAGCCCATTGTAAAATTTTAATTTTTCTAGAGAGAGTTGAACCTACAAAAAAATTTTTCTTAATAATTTCATCGATTTCTGAAAAATATTTCTTTTTCTTTAAATCATCATCTGTTACTGTATCTAATTTTGTTTCGTCTACATCATTGATACCTGTTAGACTTGTTGCGAGTAATTTGCTTAACATTTTACCTTTGTCGAATTTATGGTTATTTATTGCTTTAATTGCAGGGTTAGTATATATCAAATATTTTGGAATAATATCTAATTCATTTGGTTTCAATGTAATACAAATTGAATGTTGTAAATAACTATCTTCAGAACTATGTAAAAAGAAATCATCAATTTCTTGAGGTGTGTAGGGGATACTATGAATTACGTGAATACCACCATGTTCATTCCAAATAAAAAACCCTTTTGCATGTGCACTCCCTTTACCGTCATCAAAAGCATTATTGTAAGAAATACTTGAAAATATATTACCGTTGGCTTGACCGAATGTTTGAGTAATTGGAGATACCTGGTCTTTAACTCTCATATTATATTTACTTAATTCAAGTATTTTTTCATTTTTGTTCTTTAAATTGCTATCTGTATAAAAAGATGAACCACTACCTTTATCTCCAGGTTTATTAAAATGTTCATAAATCCACCAATCAACATAATTTTCAGCGGGTTTTAAGCTTGGATTTGATGATTTTGCATAAATATCATTGTATAAACATCTCGGAACTTGTTGACATTTAATTATTGAAAATAAAATAAATAATAAAAATATTTTAATCAAATTTTTCATTCTATAATATTATTTAATCGTTTCTTACTTATTTTTATTAAAAAAAAAAAAAAAAAAAAAAAAAAAAAAAAAAAAAAAAAAAAAAAAAAAAAAAAAAAAAAAAAAATCAATAAAATAAAATAAAATAAAATAAAATAAAAGAAAATAAAATAAAATGAGTAAATTTTTTTGAAAAATCTTGATTGGTTTGGTATTTTTAGCATCAAAACCAATTTCAAATAAACAATTTATTTTTTTAATTTTCAAACGATAAAAACTAAATACCAAGGAATTGCTCGTCTTTTTTTTTGAAATGGTTCACACTAAACACCAAGATATTGCTTTTTTTTTTTTTAAATTTTGGAAAGATATACACTAGATTGCTCGTCTTTTTTATTTTGAAATGATTTACACTAAATACCAAGATATTGCCCATTTTTTTTATATTTTTTTTTTATTTTATTTTATTTTATGTTATTTAAAATTAATTTTTTCACAGATAGCTCAATAGTTTTTTTTTTTTTTTGTTTTTAAAAAAATAGTAAATAAGATATCAAAAACAAATAAAAATGAAAAAAATTTTATTTATATTTATTTCATTTTATTTCATTCAATCCATTTTTGGTGCGATTGAAAATAAAAAGGTAATAATACAACAAAATAATTTTTTAATAAATTATTTATCACTTTTAAATAATTATGATTTACCAAATTCAAAAGTAACATTGGAAAATAAAAATGATTTAATTAAAATTAATACCACTACTAATGGAAGTAGTATAATTAGTTTTGATGATTCATTATTTAAGCCAATTAAATTATATTTTGAAGATAAAATTAATAATATTTCGATTATAGAAAATAATAAAACTATCAGTTTTGATTTATTATTTAATCAAACAAATCAACAGTACTATATAAATAGTAATAATAATAATAATAATAATAATATTATTTATATAACATTATATAAAGAGTTGCAACAAATTAAATCATTATCAATATTTACATCAATTATTGGGGATATTAATGTTAAAATTAATAATTCAGTAGCAATTTTAAACAATATCACCAAACTTCCAATTAAACTAGATAATGGTAATTTTGAAAATATTTATAAATCAATTTCTCACCAAATTATTAAAAATTTAAAACAATCATTATATAATGAAAACGAAAAAAATTTATATGGATACTATGATTTTGAAAACAAGCCCGAACAAACTCAAACCCTTTCATTTTTAAAAGGTTTTCTAAATTTTTTACAAATCTCAATCAAAAAGGTAACAATCACGCAACCTTTTTTTTTTTTTTTTTTTTTTTAAAAATTAAAAAATCTAACCGCCACCAATTTTTTTTTTTTTTTTTTTTTTTTCTTTTTTTTTAGAATTCCCACACAAAACCACAAGCAAATTTTTCTTTTCTTTATAACGATAATGTAAATGTTTTTTATGATTTGAAAAATTTAACGTAAGATATTTTTTTAAACTATTTAATTTTAAAAAGACACAATGGTAAAAATAAACGGAAATATCTAACTCGCAAAAAAAAAAAAAAACAGAAAATCTAAAAGTAACGCATCATATTACAGCTCTTCAATAACATCATTCTTTTATGATTTATATGAATTAGAAGGTTTTAAAGAATCAAGTGTATCATTTTTAATTGATGTGTTAAGTAATAATGAAAATGTTTATGATTTCAAAACATATTTCGTAGAGTTATTAAATGCAGCCAATAATGATAAAAAACCAATGATTTATCAATCATTAAATTCAAATTATTTGTGTTTCTTTGAAAGTAATTGCCAATTCATTGCACCAAAAACATCATCACTCGAATCAAATTCAACCTCTGCTCAATCAAAGACAACCGATATATCCTCTCGTGCTTCAATTGGTGTATTGGAAGACCAAGTTAATTCTATTCAATCATTATTATCAGAAGTAGAAGTTGGAAATCCAAAAACCATTCCATTTTATAGTATTTACAATTATGTTTATACCTACTCTGATACAAATTACGATGATTTTATTCAAAATGCTAGAATTGATAGTCCGCATACTAAAGACTCTAAAAATAGATGTGTTTTCCAAGATTCTAAAAATAGATTTTTCGATTTATCACCAACTTCAAAGTATGTATTCTTTTATTTTTTATTTTTATTTTATTTATCTTTGGATTATTATTTTATTTTCTGCCCTATTTATTTATAATTATTTTTTTAAAAAAATAATTAAATTAAAATAATTTATCTCAATTATACCATTATAATAGTGTTTTAGGATCATCGCAATATACTACAATAAATGGAAGCAAAATTTTTTATTTTAGTCTTTGTGAAGCATCAACTTTATGTACTGCTACAGCTGGTGAAGGACCAGTTCAATCATGTGTTTCAGTAGGTACCACAACCTATACAACTGGTATTACTCCATTCAGTCATGTCCAATTCTTTGATAATGGTTTAACAATTCAATACCAATCAGGAAAAATCGATAGTACCACGTGTACCAATCAAACTGGTTATCATAGAATAAGTAACTTTATTTTAACTTGTGATACAACTCAAAATTATGCAATTAAAGGCTTTGTTGAAAGTTCGCCATGTGTCTACGATGTTAAAATCTCCACTAAATTTGCTTGTCCAATTGAAAACAAATACTTATTTGGTAGTAATCAATATGATTTAAGATCAATGAAATTGTATGTAGTTTATTATTATTATTATTATTATTATTATTTTTATTATTATTATTATTATTATTATTATTATTATTATTATTATTATTATTATTATTATTATTATTATTATTATTATTATTATTATTATTATTATTATTATTTGCTAATTAAAAAATAATTATTAAAGAGAATCATCATCAAATCCATATTCGTCAACTTTTGAACTCGATAGATTCCTTTTCAATTTGGGTGGATCTGTTGATGTATGTACTACATTCTCAGGATTAAGTGGAAAATATTATGGTTGTCTTATTTTTGGACTTGAAAAAACAACTATTCCTTTCTCTGATAAACCAACAGTATCCAAAGTACCATTTATTGCAAGTAGTAATACATCAAACAATATTTTAATTTCATTTAGTTCATCATCTACCCCTACCATTTGTACAACCAAGCCAGAGATAAATATATATATCAGATGCTCCAATACTGAATTTACCGTTTTAACCATTGTCAATAACTCGAATTGCAATCAAACAATCTATGCATCATCTAAAAATGCATGTCCGTTAGCATATTACGAATACTTTGGAAGTAATCCTTATTCCAGTAGTACTCTTTATGCTCAAGTATTTGATTTTTCACCATTACAAAATAGAACAATGTAATTATTCCTTTATTATTATTACTTATAGTTTATTTTATTTTATTTATTAATTTTAAATCTAAAAAAAAAAAAAATAAAAAAAAATAAAAAGAAATGGTTCAATCGAATACCTTGGTCTATCAATTGGAAATGTATATTCTTCTTATTATCATAATTTCGGAATTCAACCTGTTGCTTGTCCAGCTGATAATTTTGCTTGTCAAATATTAAATCATAATAAGAATACTTATCCACTAGGAAAAACTCAATATTATCAATATTCAGCTAATAGTTTATCAATCAAATCCTATGGTCTTTCTACTCATGGCGATTGTCCCTCTTCAGGTTATAAAAGAACACTCAAACTTTCATTCACATGCAACAAAACTGAAAATTATAAAGTTACATCATACAGTGAAAATCCAATGTGTACATACAATTTAAATGTTCAATCCAGATATGCTTGTCAACAAACTGTTTCAGCTCTCTATCATAACGTTTTACTCGATAACTATATTGATTTGAGACCTCTCAAAACGTAAGTAAATTAATTTCTCTATTTTTTTTTTTCCCTTAAAAAATAATAATTGATATTAACTTTTTTATTTATTTCATTTTATTTCAAAGTATTTCATCAGGTAATTACCAATTTCTATTTGGTTCTGATACAGTAAGTTTAATCTTTAAAAAAAAAAATTAAAACTAAAATTAAAAATTTACTAAATCAATTTTTTTTTTCATAGGTTTATTTTAATATGGGTGGAGACACACTTCGATGTATGACCTCAGGTGTTGCATATCAATCGTGTATAAATTTAACCGTACCATTTGGTAGCATTGAATCACAACAATTTAAATATCAATCATCTGGAATAGATATAATACATACTTATACTGGTACTCCAAATAGAAAGTTTACATTACAATTAAGATGCAATACATTATATCCATTCTTGATTTCAAGTGGAACAAAAACAAGTACTGAAATTTCTATTGTAATTTATTCAGAACATGCATGCACTAAAACATTCTCACAAATTTACCCCAACAGCCCAGCCCTAAAAAATCCATGTGAATACACCTGTAGAACACCTCAAAGAGCTTATACAGTTAATTCCATTACTCATGTCCTTCTTTCAGGAGGCGTTTGTGGAGGTGAATTCCAATCAAATTACACAGATATTCAATTATCAACATTATTTTCACAATATTGGTATGATAACAAAATACCAAGTGATTGGACCACTGGTCAATTCTATAATCTCCTATTCACTAATTCTGCAATTACCAAACAAATCCTTTCAAAATTTGTCACTAAAACAAAAAATAATTATTGTAGCTACATCTCTTACACTGGCAAATTTAAAACATTTTCAAGTATTTTAGATCAATCAATAGATCTTAGAAAGTTTGCTAATCAATCAATTCACAGACAAGTGGATAGAGGTTTAACCGTTACACACACACCACATCCAACAAGTACAACAGCATTAGGTCTTACTATTATCTCTATCAATAATAAAACTTGTGTCTTTTTAGAAACTACACTAGCAAATGCATTCACTTCTGAAACAATTAGAAATTGTCAATCAAGAGATTATTGTCGTTATAATTGTACTGGTATTACACAAAATGTAAGTTTTTTTTTTTTTTAATATCATTATTTAATTAAATATATACATATTAATATTTTTTTAATATTTTTTTTTTTTATAAAAAATAGGATTTGGATTTATTAAATGTTAAAAATGACTTAAATAGTACTCTTTTAACAATTGGTGTTTGTCCAAATGAATTATCAAAATATAATACTACCACATTTGCTAAAGTTATTAAATTCTTTGAAAAAAGATGGGTTGATAATCCAATTATTGGAAATTGGAGATCAGGTCAATTCTATGAATATTTGAAACTTACAAATGTTGTTTCAAAAATTAATATTCTTTCAAAATATGTAGATTCAACAACTCGTCATTATGTTTGTACATATACATCCACACTAGTTAAACCAAAGAATTCATTTGAAGATATAAAACAAATTACTTTTGATTTATTTAAATTAGCATTGAAAAACAAATCAACCAGAAAGAGTTATACAAATTTTGATACTTATTTCGCTCCTTCAAAAACCAATTCATCTTTTGGTTTATCAATGGTTTTTGTAAATTTTAAGATTTGTTCATTCATTGAATCTTCAATTCAAGATTTCCAAAGTGGAAGAATCATTACTTCATGTCCAATTGGTCCAATTGTTGATGACGTTACTGTAAAATCAATAGATATTACTGTCAATGCTAGATTTTGTCCAAACAGTACATATTTCAGAACACTTTTTGCATATGTTGGTTCAACTCAAGCTAGTATTAGTTCCATGCAAAGAAACTCTGATGAAACTTGTATACTTATCTTTAAATTAAGTTCATTAACTATGGGTCTTCAAAATAAAAGAATTAAAATTTATAATGAATATTCTAAAAATATTTACGAATCATTATATCAAAGAAATATATTATATTACTTCAAACTCCCAATTCCAACTGTAACTAAAATTACTTACTCTGCTACAAATCCAAAATATAATTCATTAATTACTGTTACTGGTGAAAACTTTTTACAAGCAACTGATAGTAAAAATGGTTTATTTGTAAAAATTGGTGAAACTAATGTTACAAGTACAATTACATCATTGACAAATACACTATTTTATATTAACGCAATTGGTGCTGGTTCAAAGTATGTATAAATTAATTTTTTTTATAATATTTTTTAATTTTAATTTTAAAAACATAATATATTTACAATTTTTTTTTTTTTTTTAATTAATTTAATTAGTTATATTTCATTTTATTATTTTAACAATTTAAAAATGAATATTAAAAGTGGTGTTGTAAATTACTTTACATTTGAAAATGTAATTATTAGTAGTTTATCAAAAACAACAGGTAAAATTGGAGATTTAGTAACTGTTAATGGTCAAAACTTTTTCAATGGAAGTACAAATATCTATTTTGGTTCAGAAATTGCAGAAATTACAAAATTCACCTCTGATAAGATTATAGAGGTTATTGTACCACCAGGTTTTTATACTGTAGATGTTTTTGCAGTCAACACCGGTATGAATGCCTCAACTGCATCGATTAAATTTACATATCCATCAATGATTATTGATAAATTATATTACGATGATAAACATTTGAATACATCGGAAATAAATCAATATTGGATAGTTGGTAGAGGTTTAGGTTCAATTGTTGAAGAAATACCAGAAGCAACAGTAGATGATGTTGATTCATATTGTGAAATTCAAAGTTGTACTTCAGATGTAATTGCAAATAGTAAAATCGATTATTCAAATATTTGTCCATACTTGAAATCCCAATATGCATATTATTCAACCGATTTCGATCTTTACCTTTGTAGTTTCCCAATAAATGTTGGTGCTAATAGAACAATCCAAGTTACACTTGCAAACAATGCCAGATATACTTATAAATATTCATATTCTCTACCATGGCTTTCCGAATTCTTAACTGCCAATAGTTCAGATACTCATGGTGGTAATTGTAGTAGATTAAATTGTGTAACTCCTCCACAAAAACCACAATATTTAAATATTACAGGTTTTAATTTCAATCCATTCGAATTTATTTCACCATTTTATGATTCAAATAAAACGATTGCATCTTGGAGAAATACTTCAAGAATTTATATAGGTACATTTGAATGTGGATCAGTTCAATGGATAAATTCAACCAATGTTAGTTGTATTATTCCACCTGGTATCGGTGCCAATCTAAAAGTTAATATTACAATTGGTGAACAAAAATCTGAAAATCAACTTTTATTCTCTTATAATAAACCAAATATTACAAATAAAATTACAGTATCAACTGATGGTGCCACTGATATTAAATATGTTGGTTTCAATTTCGTTCCCGCTGAATTAAAAGATTTTTATAATAAAGAAGAAAACAAAAATGTTTCAGTAAATTCAATAACAATCAATGGTAAAACTCAATATAAAGATATTAAATGGATAAATTCAACAAGTTTCTCATTTAATCCAGTTGCAGGTATTGGTAAAAACCATTCAGTTGTACTTTTAGTTGGTGGACAAAAATCAAATGAAACAAGATCATTCTCTTATAATCCACCATCATTGGATAATAAACAATATGCAGCACCATCTTCAGGTGGTAAAACTATTACAATCAAAGGTTATGACTTTGTTCCAAAATCATTGAAAAACTCTGTTAATTCGTCAAATGGTACAGTTTCTATTAATGGCGTACTTTGTGCCAACTGGGAGTGGGTTGATTCTAAAAATGTAAAATGTACTGTACCACCAGGTAAAGGAAAAGGTTTACCAATTCGTGTTAATGTTCAAAGTCAATTAAATAGTCTTAATAATTACTTTTCTTATGTTGATCCAGAATCTCCAACAAATATTGTAATTTTTATTGTTATTGGATTAGCAGCTTTGGTTGCAGCAGCATTATTAGCATCAACTGCTTTACCACTTACACAAATAGCATTGGCAACATCTGCAACAGCAGCTAAATCTGGTTCAATATTAGCATCTACAGCATCATTTTCAGGAGCATTAGAGAAATCATTACAATTTGGCTTCGCAGCAGTAACTAGAAGAGTTGTAACTCAGGTTGCAAAGAATGGTATTAAACGTGTATCAACTATAGCTTTAGCAATGGTGGTAACAAAATCATCAATGGGTGGTAACCTATTATCATCATCAACAGCACCAGTACCAACATTCAATCTTTTATCAATTGCTTCAACACCTTACTCTGCAGTATTTTTCTCAATTAATCATAATGATCGTATCTTTACAATTGATAATCAATTCAATGAAACTGTAACATGTATTGATAATAATAATTTAAGTTTCAATTTCAACAAATCATTCACTTGTCAAATTAATGCTAATAATAATGGTATTAAATGTAATACAACCAACTTTGGAACTGAAATTAATTGTGGTGTTCGTTCAAAATCTGCATCCTATAAATTCTCTATTCCAACGGTTTCAAAAGTTTCAAGTTCATTAAAATGTGAATATGATGCCAATGAAAAATCAATGATAATCTATGGTCAAAATAGTCCAATCTATTGTAAAGATGGATTTAACGAATATACATACAATCATAATTCTACTATTTTCTGTTCAAATAGTGAAACCCAATCAAACATTGTTGAATGTGTTAGTGATGGCGGTGAACCTGAACATTCATTCATTAATAATGTAGAATGCTATAATTACAATAAATATTCATCATGCTCAAAGAATTCATTGGTAAAAGCTTCAGATTATTCTGCATGCTTTGAAGTTCCACCATCCGAAGTAGAGCCAATCGTAATTACCAATCAAACTATTATCACAGAATTCAACTCTGCATCAAGTAAACTTGCCTGTTATCCAAAAGAAGTAGAATTTAACTATGCATATAATAATACCCTCATTTGTTATAATGTTAAATCTGGATCCATCGATTATTCTGATTCTATCCTTCATCAAATACAATACAAAGTTAAAGTTTGTATTGAAAAAGAATAATATTTAAAACCAACAAATAAAATAATATCATTTAAAAATTCAGATATTACTTTTTTTTTTTTTTTTTTTTTTTTTTTAAAAAAATTGATTAACGAGTGTTTATCCATTTAAAGAAATAAGCAATAATTAAAAGTTTATTTATAAAAAGGATTTTACCTAAATGTTTTTTCCCTCTTTTTTTTGAAAATTTTTTTAGTTCGAGAAATGTTATTTTGTTTTTTTAGATTTTCAAAATTTATGGGATTAAAAATTTTAATGTCTCAATAATAAAATAGTATGTTAGAATTATTATAGCTTAAATAAATTGATCAACAATTACTCTATTTAGTAAGGTTGTACTTGGTATACAGTAGTCATTGATAATTTATTTTTTAAAAATTTTAATTAGTTTGTTGTATTCCCTTTTGTTGCAAATTGAAAGTGTGTCCTCTAGTAAAAAAACTTTATTTATGTAATCCAAAGGTGTCCAGAAAATAGTTTCAACGAGGGTGGTTCAAAGACATCTGCTCATGGTTATGGAGTAGGTCAATGGAACTTTATTTATTCAGAATTAATTCAATTATTCACTGATAGGTCCATTGCGACCAAATTGTTAAAAAAAAAAAAAAAAAAAAGGAAAATCAGTTTTATAATTTTCATAACAATAATAAATTCTTTATTTGTTTAAAATTATCTCTTTATTTCTTAACATATATTTATATATATTTATAACTAATAAATTGTAATGAATTACATTGTTTAATAATCATAATATTAATAATAGTAATAATAATAAGAATAATAATGATTAACAATTAAACAATAATAATTAAAATAATAATTAATTTATTTAGTTTTTATATATTTTAGAGTTTTCGTTCGAAACTCCTCGGCCGAAAATAACGAAAACTCGAAAATTATAAAAACTGAAAAAAATGAAAAAAATAAAGTTAGTTTTGATTCACGCTTTACAGCATTCATATAATATTAATTGTGTGTTCCTTTATTTATTATGATCAATATTTTTTTTTTTTTTGATATAAATAAACTATTGTAGTATACAATTAGTATGTTATTTTTATTTGTTTAATTTAGGTTTTTTAGTTTTTGTGAATTTAAAATGGTATGTTATTTTAGATTAGGTAATTAATAATTAATTGGTGGTAATTGTTGGAATTGATTCATTTGTGTTTATGCTCCATTCTTTTTTAAATTTTTTGATGGTTTCGGACCATTGGGTTTCTTTTTGAGTTTTTGTGAGGTTGTTTTTAATTGAGTATTGGTTAAAGTTTGATAAAGTTCTTGAATATTCCAATCTTATTAGCTTGTGCCATTTTGATTTTAATATATCATAATCTAGTGTTGTGTTGTTTATTTGGTTGTTCCAATTATCAATTGATTGAGTTATATTGATGTCAAATAATGATTTGCATAACCATATCCATATTTGGTGAATAACTAATGAGATTATGTTCCAATATGCATGTGTTCTGACTAGATCAAGATTTGTGTTTATATAATTCCAGTTGAACCTGTATTTTTTATATTGTGCGTTTTCTGCAAAATGAAAATTAATATTGATAGTTGGATCTGGTTTAAATGCTTTGTTGTTTGTTTGTGGTTTATAGATGAGTGTGTATAATTTTGTTGTATGGTTTTTTGTTAGTGACCAGTTTTTGTTTCCATTGCAATTTTTATATATAAAATATTTTAATTTGTCGTGGTTAATGAAGTTGATTGTGTGCTGACAATTGAAAAACAAATGACCATAGGGATCATTATTCATTTCATTGTTGCAAATGGGGCAAACTTTGTTGTGTAGATGATTAATCGGAAGACATCTAGCATGGAATCTTTGCATTGTATCTCGGCCTTTTGGATCTTTTAATTTTTGAATTTTGACAAAAAGTTGGTCGTATGTGTATTTCCATAATAGTTGTATTGATTGTTGGTGCGAAGTAAGAAGTAGATCTGAATATTTCTTGCCAATATAGTCTTTTGATTTGCATTGGTGATTGTTTAGTATTGTCGAGTAGATTTCTTTGAGTGTTGGTGGTAGTGAAATATTATTTGTGTTTAATGTTTGAGAGGGTTGGTTTTTTGTTAATATTGGTTGTAGGATTTGAACTTTATCTTTTAGATGTCCAATTTGAGTTGCATAGTTTTCCCATTCTTTTTTTATTTTTATAAGGTATGGAGAAGAGATTGATTTGTTG